>NC_053165.1:124882592-124921927 GCF_016835505.1 Polypterus senegalus | reverse complement strand
TCTCCTTTGGATGATAACTATGGGCCTTTCATAACTAATTAAAATATTAAAGTTCATCTGTGAGTAAAGGTTGCAATGTACTATGAAGCAGCTACAGAATGTGTTCTTTTGCAATTATATTTAAGCTGCTAAAGTTACCAATGTGGAATGTGACATTGTCTGCATGCACTTTGTACATCAATGTAGGGGTGTCACAAGAACCAATATGGTGATACTAATTAGATACTAAAATTAAACGGTACAAGCCTTTTTTTACAGTTAAAAAAAAAAAGTGGATAGCTCACTCATCCATGGCTGGAGTTAAAAAATAGAGTTAAAACTATATATAAAAATGGCTCACAGTGCTGATGAAACAACGTGGCATCAGCACATGTTGAAAAGAAAAACAACAAAGGTTATGTTTTGCAAATGCTTTTGTGTTCTCACGGGAGAATTTCAGCATGCGAGTGCAGGAAACATACTTGTAATTACAAAAAAAAAAAAGCAAAACATATACACAGGTTTGAGTTATTGCCACTTTTAACTCATGGAATAATTTAGAAAAAGTCTGATGCATGCTTTGAGAATATGTTTACAAATAAATGAGGTATAATTGTTTAACTTGTATTGTTCAAGCATTTGTAACAGAAAAAAAGATAACAAAATGAATCCTCTTTCAGTGGTATCCTACACAGACCCAGTAAATGAAAGTGGGCTTTCCATTCATTCTCCGATTGTAATGAGCACTTCTAAAGATATCCAGCAGTCCAAGCATTTGTCTATTTTCTAACCTGTGAATATTATTCAGGGTTACACTGGGGTACAAATTAAATGTATCCACATTTACGAACTTAAGACTGCGGGATGTGGTGGGACTGACAGTGCAAGCAGCAGTTGCAGAAAGTAAATATCGACACAAGAATCAAGGAAAGTTTCTATCTGACTTTTCTGCACCAGTGATGACAAAATTTGTTCCATTTGCTAATATTAAAATAAAATGTATTTAGTGTTTCAATTCTTTGAAGGACAAGACATCTCCCTATTAATATGATGTGTACTGCGTTAACAGAAATGCACAACTTCCGAAACACATATTAAAAAGGACCATCAAAATGATATTCTTCGCTGCTAAATACAAAACTGCAAACACTGAATTTATATAACTCGTTTGGCTATTGAAGGCAAACTATCTTTCATTTGCATTACCCCTAAGTGAAAAGCATATGCTATATGTATGAGTGGATTATTGAAGAATGTAATGCTCTCTTCACAGTTATATATTTATTTATTTATTTTTATTTATTTATTAATTTTATTACAATCAATACATAGCAATCAAGTTTTTACAAAAAAAAAAGAATTATGTTAAGAACAGATCGATCGATCGATCGATGTTATATATTTATTACACGTACAGATAACATCCCAAGTAATTTTCAAATTCTAGATTTGTACATGGGCATAAGCAATAACAAATCCTGATCACTCATGCAAGAAACCTTGAAAACAAATGTTAAACAAGAGTTCGAAAATAAAGGAATAACATAAACTAACACATTTTATTTCACACAGGAAGATTTGAAGCACCATGAGTTTCTGATATTTGAAATTTGAATTAATTTGACTAAACTGTTAAATATTAGTTTTTAGTACATTTTTAACCAGCTAATTATGCAAATACAAATCTTACAACAGAACATACAACAAATTACTAATTCTTTCAAGTGCTCCCGTTAGGGGTCACCACAGCAGATTATTTTTTTCCATATCTTTCTGTCCTCTGCATCTTGTTCTGTTACACCCATCACCTGCATGTCCTCTCTCACCACATCCACAAACCTTCTATTTGGCCTTCCTCTTTTTCTCTTTCCTAGCAGCTCTATCCTTAGCATCCTTCTCAAAATATACTCAGTATCTCTCTTCTGAACATGTCCAAACCAGCGCAATCTCGCCTCTCTGACTTTGCCTCCCAACCATCCAACTTGAGCTGATCCTCTAATGTACTCATTTCTAATCCTATCCATCCTCATCATACCCAATGCAAACCTTAGCATCTTTAACTTTGCTACCTCCAGCTCTGTCTCCTGCTTTCTTGTCAGTGCCGTCTCCAACCCATATAACATAGCTGGTTTCACTACCGTCCTGTAGACCTTCCCTTTCACTGTTGCTGATATCCATCTGTCATAAATCACTCCTGACACTCTTCTCCACCCATTCCACCCGGCCTGCACTCTTTTTCACCTCTCTTCCACAATCCCCATTACTCTGTACTGTTGATCCCAATTATTTTAACTCATCCACCTTCACCAACTCTACTCTTTGTATCTCACCATTCCACTGACCTCCCTCTAATTTACACACATTTCTTCTGTCTTGTTCCTACTGACCTTCATTCCTCTCCTCTCTAGAACATATCTACACCTCTCTCCAGGTTCTCCTCAACCTGCTCCCTACTATCACTACAGATCAGAATGTCATCAGCAAACATCATAGTCCACGGGGACTCCTGTCTAATCTCATCTGTCAACCTGTCCATCACCACTACAAATAAGAAAGGGCTCACAGCCGATCCCTAATTTAATCCCACCTCCACCATGAATGCATACGTCACTCCTACCACAGACCTCACCACAGTCACACTTCCCTTGTACATATCCTGTACAACTCTTACATACTTCTCTGCTACTCCCGACATCCTCATACAATACCATAACTCCTCACGAGCCACCCTGTCATATGCTTTCTCCAGGTCCACAAAGACGCAATGCAACTCCTTCTGGCCTTCTCTATACTTCTCCATCAACACCCTCAGAGCAAACATTGCATCTGTGGTGCTCTTTCTTGGCATGAAACCATACTGCTACTCACTAATCATCACCTCACTTCTTAACCTAGCTTCCACTACTCTTTCCCATAACTTCATGCTATGGTTCATCAATTTTATCCCACTGTAGTTACTAAAGTCCTGCACATCCTCCTTATTCGTAACTATCGGCACCATTACACTTCTTCTCCATTCCTCAGGCATCCTCTCACTTTCCAAGATTACATTAAACAATCTGGTTAAAAACTCCAATGCCATCTCTCATAAACAACTCCATGCTCCCACAGGTATGTCATCTGGACCAACGGCTTTTCCATTCTTCATCCTCTTCATAACTGTCCTTAATTCCTCCTTGCTACTCCATTGCATTTCCTGATTCACTATCTCCACATCATCCAACCTCTTCTCTGTCATTCTCTTCATTCATCAGCCTCTCAAAGTACTCTTTCCTTCTGCTCAACACACTCTCCTCGCATGTGTGTACGTTTCCAACTTTATCCTTTATTACCCTAACCTGCTGCACATCTTTGCCAGCTGGGTCCCTCTGTCTAGACAATCGGTACCGTTTTTTTTTCTCCCTCCTTAGTGTCCAACCTCTCATACAACATGGAAGTAATAGGAAACTAAAAAAAACTCCATGATGGATTAATAAAGATTTAAAAAAGAAGTTGCAAAGGAAAAAACTGCTGTATAAGGCATATAAGACTAATGACTGCAAAGAGAACCGTAGCGCGTATGAGAAAATGAGGGCAACCATTAAGAAGGATATCAGAGAGGCTAAAAGACAGTTGGAGAGGAATATAGCAGATAAGGCGAAAGAAGACCCAAAGCGATTCTTTCACTATTTTAGTAGTAAAAGAACAGTTAAGGAGGAGGTCAAGTTCATTAGGAATAGTAAAGGGGAATTAAAAGATACAGACAATGAAATAGCAGATGCCCTAAACTTACATTTTTCTGAGGTGTTTACTAGTGAACAAGTGGATAACCTCCCAGAGGTAAACGCAACTACTAAGGAGGTACTGAGGGATTTGGAAATTGTAGAGGGAGAAGTGCTGCTCGGATTAAATAAGATGAAATCAAACAAATCACCAGGCCCAGATAATATTTATCCTCGTGTTCTTAGGAAGGCTAGTGAGTACATATATAAACCCTTGACACATATTTTTAGGAAGTCACTGTGCACTGGAGAGATTCCAAAGGACTGGAAAATGGCAAATATCATCCCATTATATAAAAGGGTGACAGGGCAGATCCAAGCAACTATAGGCCAGTAAGCTTAACAAGCATCACAGGAAAATTAATGGAAGGAATTATTAAGGATAAGATTGAGCAACACATGGCAAGGACAAGAGTTATTTTGAACAGTCAGCATGGGTTCAGAAGAGGGAGGTCGTGTTTTACTAACATGTCGGAATTCTATGAGGAGGCAACAAAAGGATACGATCAAAGTGGAGCTTATGATATTATTTATCTGGACTTTCAGAAAGCATTTGATAAGGTGCCACATGAGAGGTTGGGCATCAAGTTAAAAGAAGTGGGAGTTCAGGGTGATGTTTTTAGATGGGTGCAGAATTGGCTCAAACACAGGAAGCAGAGGGTGATGGTGCGAGGAACCTCATCAGAACTGGCCGATGTTAAGAGTGGTGTTCCACAGGGGTCAGTGCTAGGGCTGCTGCTATTTTTAATATGTATAAAATGATTTAGATAGGAATAGAAGTAACAAGCTGGTTAAGTTTGCAGATGATACCAAGATAGGTGGATTAGCAGATAATTTGGAATCCGTTATATCATTACAGAAGGACTTGGATAGCATACAGGCTTGGGCAGATTTGTGGCAAATGAAATTTAATGTCAGTAAATGTAAAGTATTACACATAGGAAGTAAAAATATTAGGTTTGAATACACAATGGGCGGTCGGAAAATCGAGAGTACACCTTATGAGAAGGATTTAGGAGTCATAGTGGACTCCAAGCTATCAACTTCCCAACAGTGTTCAGAAGCTATTAAGAAGGCTAACAGAATGTTAGGTTATATAGCATGATCTGTGGAGTACAAGTTCAAGGAGGTTATGCTCAACCTTTATAATGCACTGGTGAGGCCTCATCTTGAGTACTGTGTGCAGTTTTGGTCTCCAGGCTACAAAAAGGACATAGCAGCACTAGAAAATGTCCAGAGAAGAGCGACTAGGCTGATTCCAGGTCTACAGGGGTTGAATTATGAAGAAAGATTAAAAGAGCTGAGCCTTTACAGTTTAAGCAAAAGAAGATTAAGAGGTGACATGATTGAATTATTTAAAATTATGAAGGGAATTAGTACAGTGGATCGAGACTGGTATTTTAAAATGAGCTCATCAAGAACACGGGGACACAGTTGGAAACTTGTTAAGGGTAAATTTAGCACAAACATTAGGAAGTTTTTCTTTACACAATGAACGATAGACACTTGGAATAAGCTACCAAGTAGTGTGGTAGACAGTAAGACGTTAGGGACTTTCAAAACTCGACTTGATGTTTTCATGGAGGAAACAAGTGGATAGGACTGGCGAGCTTTGTTGGGCTGAATGGCCTGTTCTCGTCTAGATTGTTCTAATTAACCAACTTCTAATTAACTCATCATACGCCTTTTCTTTAGCCTTCGTCATCTCTCTCTTCACCTTGTGCCTTATCTCCTTGTACTCTTGTCTACTTTCTGCATCTAACTATCCCACTTCTTCTTTGCCATCCTCTTCCTCTGTATACTCTCTTGTACTTCCCCATTCCACCACCAGGTTTCGTTTTCCTCCTTCCTCTGTCCAAATGTCATGCCAAGCACTCTTCTTGCTGTCTCCCTTACTACCTCTGCTGTAGTTTCCCAACTGTCTGGTAACGTATCACTACCACTCAGTGAATGTTTCACCTTCTCCCTAAACTCAAACTTGCAGCCATCCTTTTCCACCATTTGATCCTTGGCTCTGCCCTTACTCTCTTCCTCTTCTTGATCTCCAACGTCATCCTACAGACCACCATCTTATACTGCTTAACTACACGTTCCCCTGCAACCACTTTGCAGTTTTCAATCTCCTTCAGATTGACTCTTCTGCATAGGATGTAATCTACCTGTGTGCATTTTCCTTCACTCTTGTACATAAACCTATTTCCAAACCTCCCGCTTCTTAAAATAATATTCACCACAGCCATGTTCATCCTTATGGGAAAATCACTATCCTGTGACCTTCTTCATTCCTCTCCATGATATCATACCTACCCATCACTGCTTCATCTCCTCGATTTCCTTTACCAACATGTTCATTGAAATCTGCTCCAATCACCACTTTCTGTCTCTTGGGTACACTGTTCATCACTTCATCCAACACACTCCAAAAATCTTCTCTCTCATCCATTGAACACCCAACTTGCAGTGTATATGCACTAACAACATTCACCATCACACCTCCAAATTCCAACTTCATAATCATCACTCTGTCTAACACTCTTTTCACCTCCAAAACACTTTTGACATACTGTTCCTTCAGAATAACCTCAACTTCATTTCTCCTCCTATCCACACCATGACAGAACAATTTGAATACACTTCCGATCCACCTGGCCTTAGGGCCGATTTATACTTCACGCTCAGAAGGCGTACACGCCCGCATCATGGCTGCCACGCGATCCCAGCGTTCATTTCACGCGTCCTCTAAGCAGGTCCTCAGAAATGAACGCATAGCGCGTCGCTGATTTGCAGTACCAGCAAAAAGTCGTGAGGGCGCAGTGTGCCAAAAGTTGGAACGCGACGTCAGTGTCTCTGTTTACTATCTACATGTGACAGCAAGCCTCTATGGAGATCTTTTGGGGATCGATGTGCACGCTTTGCTGTTTGATGAAGGGTTCAAAGTGGTGAAGCAAAATGGCGACATACAGATGCATTCGTGGTGCTTATATATACAAGCGTTGCATATTCCCGATCGTAATAACACGATACATTTTAAAGTCTCACATACCATATTTTGTGCTATTTTTTTTTTTTTTGCAACTTAACAGCAGCAACATAATGTATAGCGTTATATTTGAGCCACTGAGAAAAAAATAAAGGACACGGTGAAAACGTGTATTTTGTGATTAAAGTGGAATTTTCGGCTTTAATCTCGAAATGTCCACTTTAACCTCATAGTTTACTTTATCATTAAAGCAGACCGTCGTAAACGTCATCATAGTTTTTAATCGCTACGAGCTTCTTGGACCTGACAGCAGTGGAAAGCAGCAATAGATCGCCACACAGAACAAATTAAATGTATGATATTCCAACTCTCTGCACATTTAGAATCTTTAGATTTATACATGATATCACTTTCATGATGAAATGCATTAAAGTGTGTATGTTACATTTAACATATATTTTCGATTAAATAATGAATACTGTTAATTACACACATGAGGGAATAATTACACACATGGGGGTGTCACGGTGGTGGAGCGACAGCACTGCTGTCTCGCAGGGAGTTATGTTGCTGGTATTTCCTGCTTGTATTCCACAGTGTGCTCCGGTTTCCTTCCAAAGATACACAGATTTGGGGATTTGGTGCCGCTAAAATGACGCTAGTGTATGTGTGTGCTTGTATTCACCTTGAGATGAGCCGCGGCCTCGTCAAACGACTGTTTCTCACTCGTGCCCAATGCTTGCTGGAATGGACACATCCCTGGATTGATGGATTTAATCAATAAACATCCTTTTCAGAGATATTGCGGTAAGGTGTCATCAGAATTTAATAGGTGTTCTAGGCAATTCACAACACAGAGAAGCCGAACATGTTCTCACCGTGATAATATCTCGCACTGCCACCTGGTGGATTCCTCCAGATTTACGTAAAGTACGCGCGCAAGTAAGAAAATTACTACGCTTGCGTAGCAGGAGCGTCCGCTACAGCATGCATCGCGTGAAGTATAACTCCGGTCTAACTCCCCTTCCATTTAGTCTCTTGCACACACAATATATCAACCTTCTTTCTCTCCATCATATCTGCTAACTCTCTCCCCTTACCAGTCATACTGCCAACATTCAGAGTGCCTACCCTCAGTTCCACTCTCTTTACTTTCCTCTGGACATGTCTCCCCCCTCTTCTTCGGCCAAGAGTAGCCCACTCTTGCACTACAACTGTTTGCTCCTAAATCATACACCTAGTGTTACTAAGCAGCAATCTCAAATTCTTCCTTTATTTTTTCTTTCTCCAATTAAACAAGCAACAATTTTACCAGGAAAATATTTATTTGATACTTCATATCTTTAAGTTAATATTCATGCAAACTGCTAGATATTTATTTATTGGAATGGTCAATTTTTCAAAATGTACAAATCAAACTTTCTTTATTAGCACAGGGTAATTAGGATCTGGGAAAGAAAAAAGTGGAGCTATTATTATTGATTTCATGTAATTATTATTAATTCCACATGAACAGAAACATTTTAAGTTTGGGATGCAAGATGCACAGAAGGCAAGCAAAAAAGAAGAAAAAATGATCAGCATAGCAAAGATCATCATCCAGACAAGAATTCACAAAAAATTTGCAAGACCTATGCAGACTGAACAACAATATGAAGTAGCTATATACATACAGTGCATCCAGAAAGTATTCGCAGCGCATCACTTTTTCTACATTTTGTTGTTACAGCCTTATTCCAAAATGGATTAAATTCATTTTTTTCCTCAGAATTCTACACACAACACCCCACAATGACAATGTGAAAAAAGTTTACTTGAGATTTTTGCAAATTAATTAAAAATAAAAAAATTGCATACAGACACACACACGGCTGGGTCAAATGTTTTAGAACACCTCAATCTTTCCAATTTGTCCTTAAATGTAATCTGCTGAACTGGAATGAATGACCTTAAATGGTGCAAAAGCAAGCAGTAAACTGCCAGAGATTTACATTTAAAGTTTAGGTTAGCAAACACTGAAAAAAGGGAAATGTCAAAATATTACAAATGGGCCTTCTTAAAGAAACAACTAATTGGTAAAAGCTACAGATGTTCTGCAGCAGTTTAAGTAAAATTAAGCCTTGTAAGTTGAAGCAAACAATATACACAGGTATCCCAACTTCTGATTATTACTTAAAAACCCTCTGCTTGCCTTAAAGCCCAGTTGTAACAGATTAACAGCATTATTTCCTTTTAATTTACAGAAATTGCAATAAAAACTTAGTGTCAGAGAGTACAGTATCCGACACAATCAAAACACAATTGGAAACTGTAAAAATCTTTGACAGAAACAGATCTGGCAGACCAAAAGTCATCACTCAATCAGAATACAAGTTTATGAGGGCTACCAGCTTGCGAGATGGGTGCCTCAAATCTTCAATCACATCTAAACAGTGGTCAAAAAAGCAAGTCTCAGTTAGTCCTGTGAACAGGAGACTTTGTGCTGCAGGTTTGAAAGGCCGAGTAGTAAGAAAGCCAATTCTTAAAGGACAAAACATGGCCTTGAAATACTGGCTGTGGACTACTGCAGACAAGAAGAAAGTCTTATGGACTGATAAGTCTAAATTTGAAACTTTTGGTTTGTACCCTGTCGAGTTGAAAAAGGGATGGTTTCCTCAGTGAGAGACACCAAATGTCAAACATGGAGGAAGAAGTGTGATGGTCTGGTGTTCTTTTGTTGGAAGCAGAGTTTAGCTGTTAAATAAGCAAATGGTGCCTACTTTGATAAATCAAAAATCTGAATAAAATTTTGCACACTTAATGATCCCTTGACTTACTTTATTTGCCATTATTTATTTCTTCTATGCCTTTATTTCATGAAACATTAAGACATTAAACTGAGGAGTTCTAAAACCTTTTGTCTATTAGAGCTTGTGTGTAGTGTATATATTTTATTATATACATCTATACTAATAAAAGGCAAAGAACTGACTGACTGACTCACTCACTCACTAATTCTCCAACTTCCCGTGTAGGTAGAAGGCTGAAATTTGGCAGGCTCATTCCTGACAGCTTACTTACAAAAGTTAGGCAGGTTTCATTTCGAAATTCTACGCGTAACAGTCATAACTGGAACCTACTTATGTACATATATACGGATATAGCCTGCAGCTCGGTCGCAATGTGAGGTGGAGTTGCGTCCCTCATCGTCACGCCTCCCACGTAATTGAGGGTCTGCCCATATAAGGCCGTCCATCAGCGACAATCAAATAGAAACACTCTGCCACTAAATATTCGTGGGTGAAGGACTATGCTTATACAAACGAAGATGAGATGGTCAGGGTGGTGTTTGGCCCAAACTCAGCAAAACTGCGAGAGAAACTTTTAAGTGCCAGGTCGTAGCTAACATTAAATAAAGCCGTAGACATCGCATGAGATAGCACAAACACAGCTGAGAACCTTCAATGCATGTACTCCAAGCGGCTCACATGAACTGACTGTGAACGCAGTACGCAGAGAACAAGGAAGACCTCCAAAGAGTGCTGAACAAAAAACACATTACACAATTGAGAAGGCAGCAAAGGAATATAAAGCGAGTGACGCATACAAGCATATTCATAAGTGCAGCTACTGCGGAAACAAAGAACGGTGTAAACCTTAAGTTTAAATTAAGTTCATAGACAGGCTGCCGCTGGCGTTTATCATGCCTACGATGAATACAATATTCGCGAGATACAAGTTTAATGAGGAGACGCATTGCAGCGTCTGAGCTAACATCGCAAGATCGCACGAGACAGCACAAGCACAGCTGAGAACCTTTGATGCATGTACTCCGAGTGGCTCACGTGAACCGACTGTGAATGCAGTACGCAGACAAAAAGCAACAGCTCCAAAGAGCGCAGCAAAAGGCAGAGAAGGCAGCAGAAGAATATGAACCGACTGACGCATACAAACATATTCATAAGTGTAGCTACTGCGGAAACAAAGCACACAATGGAAAGAGTCAATGTACTGCTAAAGGAGGACAGTGTAAAAAAAACCTGTGCATGCAGTGTGTGATGTTTCAAATAAGAGGAAGACAAACTATTTATTGATGCAGTAAGAAAGGAATCAATGAATGAAACCTGTTATCTTTACAACGGTGGACAAACACGGAATGTAACTTGAACACAACACATCCTCCAAATACGAACCTGATTGAAAGAAATGATAATCAAATCTTTGATGACAGAAACACCCATAACAGTCACAAAACAATTACATTGACAATCAAGTTACGTTATTTTTAAAATGTTTCCTTTTCTTTTTCATAACTTCTTTAACACACTACTTCTCGCTTGCGGCGGTATTTTCCTATATAAATATATATATATATATATATATATATATATATATATATATATATATATATATTGTCACAAAACGAGACAAAGACAGAAAAGGTTTGGGGCAGCCACCCATGTAATTTGGTATCCTGGCTGCAACTTCGTTTTCTTTTAAATACCAGCACTGAAGTGCTTACAACAGAGTCCAAAACAAGACTGACACAGAAGGGAAAAGGGAAGGCTTTTAAAGGGGAGACAGGAAGTGAGGTCATAAGGGTCGGGCACGTGTTCATGTTCATTGGTTTAGTCCCGGATGTGACATCAGGGGCGGAGCTGGCAAGGTCTGTCTCCATTGGCTCGGTCCCAGAAGTGACGTCCAGAGAGACAGGTGGAACCTCCCGGGTTAGGTCTACAGGAAGTGAGAAAGAGAGTTAGTGCGCTCTGCCACATCCCGGCATGGCTCAGAACTGCCTTCACTCGAGCCCTTTAGCTGCCTCCCATGCGCGTGTGTGACAAGGCCCCCTCAGCCCAGACCCGTGGGTCGGGCGACCTTAACCGAGAGGTCGTAAACCCGAGAGAGCATCGGCGTTGGCATGGAGAGCACCCGGCGATGAACGAGCGAAAACTTGTACGGCTGCAGGTCAAGAAACCACCGGGTGACCCGCGGATTCGACTCCTTGTGCAGGGCCATCCACTGTAGAGGTGCATGGTCCGTGACAAGGGTGAACTCACGCCCAACAGGTAGTACCTCAGCTGAGTGATCGCCCATTTAATCGCCAGAGCCTCCCTCTCCACCGCAGCATACCTGGTCTCCCGGTCCAACAGTTTCCAGCTCAGGAACATGATGGGGTGTTCACACCATCGACACTTTGGCTCAGCACGGCTCCCAGGCCTGTGTCCGGCGTCCGCCTGGAGGATGAAAGGCAAAGAAAAGTTAGGTGCCATCAAAATAGGTGCGGACGTAAGGGCCTTCTTCAAGTCACCAAATGCAGTGTCTGTTTTGCAGTCCATACCACAATGTTCGGGCCCTCTTCTTTGTTAAATCAGTCAAGGCGCGCTTTCTCCAAAACCGGGTACAAACCGGCGGTAGTACCCGCTAACCCGAAAGGCTTGGACCTGCCGCTTGGTTCATGGACGGGCCATTTCAGAATGGCATCAATTTTGGAGCACTGTGGCCTTACGGTACCCGACCCACCAGGTAGCCTAAATATTTGGCCTCGCTTAATCCAAAGAAACATTTCTTGGGATTAATCCGAGCCCGCCTCACCAAGTGTCCGTAATACCGCTTGGACATGCTGTAGGTGTTCCTTCCATGTGCTGGAATAGATGACCACGCCATCTAGGTAGGCAGCACTGTATGAGTTATGAGGCGAAGCACTTTGTCCACCAGACGCTGAAAGGTTGCTGGAGCCCCGTAACCCAAATGGAAGGACACGATACTGCCAGTGTCCGCTAGGGGTACTAAACGCGTTTTTCCTTCGGAGTCCGTTAAAGGAACCTGCCAGTACCCTTTGTCATGTCAAGTGTGGTCAGGTATTGAGCCTGTCCAAGCCTCTCGAGGAGGTCGCCCACGCGGCATTGGATAGGCATCAAATTGGGAGACTTGGTTAAGCCGACGGAAGTCATTGCAGAACCTCCAACTCCGCCAGGCTTACCGACGAGCACAATGGGGCTGGACCAGGGACTATAACTCTCCTCAATTACACCTAGTTCCAGCATGCGCTTGATCTCAAGCTCCACTTCAGCCTTTTTTGCCTCGGGAAGACGGTACGGGCGTTCTCGGACAACAACCCCGGGCTCTGTCACAATGTTGTGCTCAATCAGAGAGGTCCTTCCGGGGTGTTCACTGACTACCTCTCGAACGGTCCGGATAACTGTTTCCAGCTCCTGCCGCTGCCTGGGTCTCAAGTCTGCGCCAAAGTTAAGGTCGTGTGTGTGAGCGAAGAGTGAGCGGGCTGGCCGGAGGAGGGATCGGGTCCCTGTCCTTCCACGGTTTCAGCAGGTTCACATGATATACCGCTCCTTTGGCCGACATTGGGTTGACTCACCAAATAGTCGACCAGTCCCTTCCTCTCCTTAACTTCAGAGGGGCCCTGCCAGTGGGCAAGCAACTTAGAGTGGGAGGTAGGCACTAGGACCATGACCCGATCTCCGGGTGGAACTCCCAAGAGACGCGTGCGCGTTGTAGTAGCGAACCTGTGCTGCTTGAGCCTCCTCCATGTGACTTTTAAGGACAGGCCAATCTTTCCAAATCTATCGCAGAACTGCGCGATATACTCCAGTATGTTAGTGGTGGGAAGAGCCTCTTCTTCCCAGCCTTCTTTCAAAATATCCAATATGCCCCGAGGTTGTCGCCCATACAGTAGTTCAAAGGGGAGAACCCCGTGGAGGCTTGTGGGACTTCCGATAGGCAAAAAGGACGAGGGGGAGGAGCTGATCCCAGTTCCTTCCATCCTCGCTGACCACCTTACGTAGCATTTGCTTGAGAGTTTGATTAAACCTCTCTACTAATCCGCCGGTTTGAGGATGATACACCGAGGTTTTAAATGCTTTATTTTCAGTAATCTGGCAGTCTCCTTGAACGCTCCGAGGTGAAGGGGTCCCCTGGTCTGTCAAGACTTCTTTGGGGATCCCCACGCCGCAATACCCCTAGTAATTCCCGCGATGGCTTTAGAGGTAGCTGAGCGCAACGGAACAGCTTCGGGTATCGTAGCATAATCCACGAGGACTAAAATGTACTTGTGTCCTCGGCTGAGGGCTCTAGAGGTCCCACCAGGTCACCCGATTCTGTGGAAGGGAACGCCAATCAAGGGAATAGGAACAAGAGGAGCACGGTCCCTCCTAGGAATCTGTCGCAGTTGACACTCCGGCAGGAAGCGCAAAAGCGGCGAACCTCCTCATTAATTCCTGGCCAGTAAAACCGGAGCTTGATCCGCTCCAGAGTTTTTTCGGTGCCCAGGTGGCCACCTAGGAGGTGGGCGTGTGCTAGCTCGCAGACCTGCCGCGGAAGGTACGCGGCACTAGCAGCAGCCTCGCCTCCTGCCCGTCATGCATTGCTACACGGTAAAGGAGGTCATTATCTAACACAAAGTAGGGGCCCTGTGGCATCGACTGACTAGTGCGCTGGCCATTGACAAGGACCACTGCATTTTTACAAACTTCAGGGAGTCGTCATTCCATTGCTCCCTTTGAAAGAAGCCGGCGTCTTTTAAATTGAAACCGCAACACGGAGAGAGGGTCAGCGCCGACCTCAATGGGCGTGGTTTCTCCCGCTCCGCGGCGCTGGTGGATGACGGTCAGCCTGCGACGCCCGGGAGTTGCCACGCCAGCCAGGACGGCTGCTTCACCTCTCTGCCGGCTGATTACACGGCGTGGAGGCAGCTTGAGACGGTTCATCTCCGTCCATAACGAGGCCCAACTTAACCCCGGAGTGGTATGTGTCTCACCGCTTTTAATGTCAGACCAGTCCCGCCCTAGTATCACCGGGTGTGGAGGATCAGGAAGGATTGCCACGGTTACTTTCTGGACTGATCCTCCGTAGCTAATGACACAAGCGGCGGTGCTGTACCAGCTGGTTTCCCCGTGGACACAGGTTATACTGGTCTTGAATTTTAGCCATTGTCGCGTAGCACAAAACGGCGGGCAACAATGGAAATGTTGCTGCCGGAATCGAGCAGAGCGGAAGTTTTAAACCCGCTAACGATCACCACGCCTGTATGCGGGACCGCCAACGGGTTTGTCAGAGCACACCAAGCCCTCCTCCCCTCCACCTGCATTCCTCCTCGCCTCCAAGCGGTTTTGCGTGCCAGCGGCGCCGACGCCGATGCAAGCTCCGGTTATACAGGGAGGGGCTAGGTCTTGGGACATACCCCGGCTGAGTTTGGCAGAAGGACGGTTCTGCTCTCCCAGAGTGTGAGGCCGCCCTCTGTGTTTCCAGAAGCTCTATGAGCCCTGACATGTTCAGAACTGCACGCCCCAGACCGGCTGGGTGAAGCCCTGGGAAGTGCTTTCAGGAGCAGATAGCAGCTACCTGCTCAATGACCTGGTAGGGCTTGTTTTCCAAGGGCCGTAGCCACTGCCATACTTTTGCCCATAAGGACCAGGCTTGTTTACTGGTCGGCCTCTCCGGGTCCAACCTCCACTTGTTATTTTACTCACCTGCCAGTCTGGGGCACCCCAAGGTGGTAAAGGGGCTGTGGTTTCACTGGGGGGCAGGCACTCTCCCCCAAGAGAGCATACTGAGTCCCTCTTGTCTCCCTCCTCCAGGGCAGCCCAATTCGGTGAGCCCCACCCGCACACTCCCTGGCCTCTCTAGATGGCCTAGTTCTGCGTGCTGGGAGCGGAGCCCGCACCGGGTCTCGCCGAACCACGGGGCACCCTCCCCGCCTGAATACTCGCCCCGCACGCCCCCACCTGGGTGTTTTGCAGGTCCTGTCCCCTTCTCTTCTGGGACTTCTCCATCCTGCCGGCTACGCCACTGTCACAAAACGAGACAAAGACAGAAAAAGGTTTGGGGCAGCCACCCATGTAATTCGGTATCCTGGCTGCAACTTCGTTTTTCTTTTAAATACCAGCACTGAAGTGCTTACAACAGAGTCCAAAACAAGACTGACACAGAAGGGAAAAGGGAAGGCTTTTAAAGGGGGAGACAGGAAGTGAGGTCATAAGGGTCGGGCACGTGTTCATCGTTCATTGGTTTAGTCCCGGATGTGACATCAGGGGGGCCGGAGCTGGCAAGGTCTGTCTCCATTGGCTCGGTCCCAGAAGTGACGTCCAGAGAGACAGGTGGAACCTCCCGGGTTAGGTCTACAGGGAAGTGAGAAAGAGAGTTAGTGCGCTCTGCCACATCCCGGCATGGCTCAGAACTGCCTTCACTCGAGCCCTTTAGCTGCCTCCCATGCGCGCGTGTGTGACAATATATATATATAGTCACGCTTGGGACACAGATTTGCACAGAGACACAGGAGGTCGTAGGAACAAGAAGGATTTTTATTCAAACAATGCAAACACATGAGCTTAAAAGTGCTCCATGACAAGTCAGAGATGATAGATCCGCTAGGAGCAGAGAGAGATAAAAGCAAACAATCAATTCCAAAACTGACAGGCGCGGAGTATGGCGCGAGGCTTGTATTACGCGTTATAGTGCAAGGATAAGGAGCAATGTGAGGGTAGTCAGTGTTTCAGGGTTTGCGGTTTTCCCAGGGGCGTATGTATCTATTTAGGGTGCGATCAGCCTTCCAGCTCACATATATAGCGGACACAGACAGGCAGACATGTTGTGTTTCACCCACCACACGTTTATTTACACTATATATAAAGTTATGAAAGTGCACCACAAACCCCACAAGTCCCCCAAACTCAAGGACTCTCTCACACACTGCCTTTCTTCGGGCCGCCTCAACTCTCGCTTCTCCTTACATCCACCCAACTCCAACCCCGAATGAAGAGAGGAGGCCCCTTTTATTCACACCCGGAAGTGCTCCAGGTGCTTCCCGGCAATCTCCCACCGACACACCCCTGTGTGGCCGAAGTGCCGGATGTATTCCCAGAAGCACTCCGGGTGTCCCTGCTCCTCTTCCCCCTAGCACTTCCTGGTGTAGCAGAAATGCTGAGGTCCAGGGTTCCCAAGGCATCGGGGCGCCCCCTGGAGGTGACCACGGGCCCCTAAAGGGTTGGGCTTCCAAGCCCGCTACTCGTGGCCCCCAAAGCAACCAGGGTAGCAGCCACCACGTGGTCCAAGGCGGGCGCACGCCCTCTTCTGGTCCTCCAAAGCGTCCCGACCAGGTTGTCGCCCCAGCATCCCTGACAATACACACACACACATACATACATACATACATACATAGATATATATATATACACACACACACACACGTGTGTATATGCATGTGTGTATATATGTAGATATTTTTTTATATATATATATATATATATATATATATATATATATATATATATATATATATATATATATATATATATATATATATATATAGGTGGATGCACATGTAGATTTTCATCCGCGGGTAATTTGCTATATATGTATATGTATATACATGCATATACAGTAATCCTCTCGATCAAGGGGTTATTCAGGAACCCCCGATAGATGAAAATCCGCGAAGTAGAAACCATATGTTTGTATTGCTATTTTGATATATTTTAAGCCCTTATAAACTCTCCCACACTGTTAACATTATTAGAGCCCTCTAGACATTAATTAACACCCTTTAGTCAAAAGTTTAAACTGTGCTCCATAACAAGACTAATACTTTATTAATCCCAAGGGGAAATTCACAGTATCTACCTATCTATCTAAGACAGAGATGACAGTTCTTTCTCACAATTAAAAGAATGCAAACATTATCTTCTCTTCAAAGGAGCGGCGTCAGGAGCAGAGAATGTCAGAGAGAGAGAGAGCGAGATAAAAGCAAACAATCAAAAAATCAAGAAGTGCTTTTAAGTATGCCGAAGCACCGAGATAAAGCGGCATTTTGTAGAGGAGCGTCCGTATCCTCTAGGCAAACAGCCTCTGTGCAAACAGCCCCTCTGCTCACAACCCGTCCGTCAGGCGCAGAGAATGTCAGAGAGGGTGAGAGAGAGAGAAAAGCAAACAATGAAGCACCACGCGGGAAGCATATCTTATAGCATTGAGGAGTTTTAGTTGATATGTAATACATGCTCTGATTGGGTAGCTTCTAAGCCATCCGCCAATAGCGTCCCTTGTATGAAATCAACTGGGCAAACAAACTGAGGAAGCATGTACCATAAATTAAAAGACCCATTGTCCGCAGAAATCCGCGAACCAGCGAAAAATCCGTGATATATCTTTAGATATGCTTACATTTAAAGTCCGCGATAGAGTGAAGCCGCGAAAGAGCGAGGGATTACTGTATATGTTTATAGATGTATATGTGTATGTATATTATTATTATATTATTTATATACTATTTTGCTAGTGTGTATTTAGCAAAATACCCGCTTCGCAGCAGAGAAGTAGTGTGTTAAAGAAATAATGAAAAAGAAAAGGAAACATCTTGAAAATAACGTAACATGATCGTCAATGTAATTGTTTTGTCACTGTTATGAGTGTTGCTGTCATATATATACAGTATATATATATATATATACACACACATACATACATACACACACACATTATATATACAGTATATATATCTATATCTATCTGTATATCTATATAAATATATATATATACACATATATACACACACACACATTATATATATATATCTATATCTATATATATATATACACACATTACACACATATATATCTATATCTAAATCTATATCTATATCTATATATATATATATATATATCTATATCTATATATATATATATACAGCAAAATACCCGTGCTTCGCAGCTGTGAAGTACTGCCTTAAAAGTTTTATTAAGAAGAAAATTAAACCTTTTTAAACTGAGGGAAAATTATTTGTTAAAGATCTCTTTGTATACCACATTGTGAGTTTGGCCCTCCGGTTGTAATATGACATAGCTGTGTGCTGAGCTTACTCTTGAGCATGCAACGTACAGTTGGCCATGTGAACAGTAATCTTGTTTCAAATCTCACAGCTTGGATTGCTGCTGTCATAATCGGTTTGAGTTTCATGGTTTGTTTCAATTACGACAGTATTTGTAGGACTTGTGTTGAAGTGACAGTCGGCATCTGTCAAGCTTTGTAAGTATACAACCTGTTTCATAGATAACTTCACATCCAGCTTTTGAGAGTTTAAACATTCAAAGTGTCCACTACTGAAATCGTCACCTGTCAATCTAAGATGTTTAAAAGGCATTGGCGGTTGTCCAAAGGTGTAAAATATTTGGCCATTTCGGTACACTTAAAAGCGACAACCGAACAGTTCAGCGGCAGCCATCAACTCACATGCAGATGCATAGGTGAAGGGCTTAATCATTTCACTCTTCTAGTGCTCCTGTGTAGTGTAACTATCTCCTGTACCATCATCAGTCCACACCTTGAACCTGTCCCAGTCATTCAATACATAAGACACAATGCTCCTCTGGATATCAAGAGTGAGCCTGATATGGTCGTGCAATATGTAACAAAGAGAATGGAAAAGACAGGTGCCATCTCCAGGCATGGAAACCACTCGGTAAGTGACAGTTGTTTGATCGATGGTGATCACCTCGATAGACATGTTAATGGGGGTACGGTTGGAATGATAAAGAAAATGGGTACCTGAACAATGTAAAGTAAGTCTAAAATACCTACACAATAACTATAATCGTAATAAATGAACAATAAAACAGCGGAGAAGTGGTGGATTAAATATAAAGGCTGTAATTATCAGCAGGGAGACGTGAATCCCGTGGCGAAGCAAGGAAGGGAATGTAGAGACTGGAGCGACGGACGGCCTTATATAGGCAGGCAGCCAACAACATGGGAGGCGTTGGGATGGGGGACCCAATGCTGCCTCACACGGTGACTGAACTGCAGGCTATGGACATATATATGTACGTAAGTAGGATTCAGTTAGCGTTGGGAACCCACGTACCAAATTTCTTGAAGATGGGCCCATAAGTAACAAAGACTGTTGAAAAGTTCAATATGGCGGCAGACAGTGGTATCATACCACCGAGATAAGTTCCAAATTTCAGCCTTCTACCTACACGGGAATTTGGAGAATTAATGACGTTGGAAAGTTCAATATGGCGGCTGACAGTGGCGTCATACCACCGAAATAAGTACATACATTGGTTTTAGTTAGCGCAGGGAAGCCACCTACCAAATTTCGCAAAGATGGGGCCATAAATAAGAAAGTTCAACATGGCGGATGTTGTTGACTGTTATGACTGTTACGCGTAGAATTTCTAAATGAAACCTGCTTAACTTTTGTAAGTAAGCTGTAAGGAATGAGCCTGCCAAATTTCAGCCTTCTACCTACACGGGAAGTTGGAGAATTAGTGACGTTGGAAAGTTCAATATGGCGGCCGACAGTGGCATCATACCACCGAAATAAGTATGTACATTGGTTTCTTACCAAAGCTGCCTACCAAATTCCGTGAAGATGGGGCCATGAATAAGAAAGTTCAACATGGCAGACGTTGTTGACCGTTATGACCGTTATGCGTAGAATTTCGAAATGAAACCTGCTTAACTTTTGTTAATAAGCTGTAAGGAATGAGCCTGCCAAATTTCAGCCTTCTACCTACACGGGAAGTTGGAGAATTAGTGACATTTGGAAAGTTCAATATGGCGGCCGACAGTGGTGTCATACCATCGAAATAAGTACGTACATCGGTTTCGGTTAGCGCAGGGAAGCCGCCTACCAAATTTCGTGAAGATGGGGCCATAAATAAGAAAGTTCAACATGGCGGACGTTGTCGATCGTTATCGACCGTTATGACCGTTACGTGTAGAATTTCGAAATGAAACCTGCTTAACTTTTGTAAGTAAGCTGTAAGGAATAAGCCTGCCAAATTTCAGCCTTCTACCTACACGGGAAGTTGGAGAATTAGTGATGAGTCAGTCAGTGAGTGAGTGAGGGCTTTGCCTTTTATTAGTATAGATGAGTGGGCCATTTATATGGATACACCTTAATAAAATGGGAATGGTTGGTGATATTAACTTCCTGTTTGTGGCACATTAGTATATGTGAGGGGGGAAACTTTTCAAGATGGGTGGTGACCATGGTGGCCATTTTAAAGTCGGCCATTTTGGATCCAACTTTTGTTTTTTCAATAGGAAGAGGGTCATGTGACACATGGTGACACATGTGAGGCATTAATTTTAAATATTAAAACAGATTCCAACACAATTATAGTGCTAGTCTACAGACCACCAGGGCCATATTCATTGTTCATGACTGAATTTAGCAACCTTCTGTCTGATTTGGCTATAAATTATGATCACGTAGTTCTGATGGGGATTTTAATGTACACATTGATGTGGAAACTGACACTTTTAGCAAATGTTTTACTTATTTCTTAAATTCAGTAGGATTTTGTCAGATTGTCAAAGGTCCAACTCATAATCTTAACCATACATTAGATTTAATTATAACTTACAAAGTTGAAATTCAAAATTTAAAAATTACTCCATTAAATGTAGTTATTTCCGATGACTTCTTAATTACATTTGATTTAGTTCTGCCCAGGCCAACGCACTCGCAGATTAAAACAAAGACAGTGCGACATCTAGATTGTAATTCTGCTTCAAAATTTATAGATACCTTGAGTAAGTCGAGTGTAATTGTGGAAAACCATTTAGATCAGTTAACATCAGATGTAAACATGGAAAACAATTTAGATCAGCTAATATCACATTATAATGTGACCTTGAGAGATGCTCTGGACACAGTGGCTCCCCTAAAAACAAAAGTGATCAAAGCACATAGAAACTCTCCCTGGTTTAATGAAAATACTCGAGCTCTTAAATTAGAGTGTCAAAAACTGGAGCGCAGATGGAGAACAACAAAGCTACATGTCTTTCAAATTGCATGGACAGAGAGTGTAATAAATATAAAAAGCCCTCTTTAAAGCTCGCTCAGAATACTATTCTACATTAATAGATAGCAATAATAAAAATCCTAGGGTACTTTAGAGCAGTGGCTAAATTAACAAATGGAATTCAGATCAACAGTGCAAAATACCAACAGATATTAGCAGTACAGACTTTATGAACTTCTTCAATGAGAAAATTAAAAATATAAGATCCCAGATCTCAGCATCACAGTACAAACCAAATACTAGCTTAGCAGACCCTGCCACATTGCATTCAGCACTTTAGTAATTTTAATCCTGTAACTCACCAGGAAGTCTTAACTTTAATTACTAAAATGAAGCCCACTACTTGTTCCCTAGATCCAGTGCCAACAAAACTAGTAAAAAGTGCAATGGATGTTCTTGCAGTGCCTATTCTAACCATTATCAATAGTTCATTACTGCATGGCACAGTACCTGATGCACTAAAAGTGTCAGTCATTAAACCTTTACTTAAAAAGTCAGACCTAGACCCACACATACTAAATAACTATAGGCCTATTTCAAATTTACCATTTCTCTCTAAAATACTAGAAAATGTAGTCGCCAGTCAGCTTCAGTCACACCTTACGCATTACAATTTATTTGAGAAATTCCAGTCTGGCTTTCGACTGGTCATAGTACAGAAACGCACTAACACGGGTTGTAAATGACATTCTGATATCCTCTGATGAAGGAAATTCCACTGTAATTATGTTGTTGGACTTAAGTGCAGCATTTGACACCATTGACCATTCTATTTTACTGCACAGGCTAGAAAACGATGTTGGGCTTACAGGCCCCGTGCTCGCTTGGTTCAGTTCTTATTTATCAAATCGATTCCAGTATGTACAGAAATGTGCAGACAGTACTCCATCATTATACACAGAAGTTCAATATGGTGTCCGCAGGGCTCAGTACTGGGACCTTTACTGTTTTCACTTTACATGCTTCCACTGGGATCTCTCATTAGGAAACATAATGTTAATTTTCACTGTATGCAGATGACACCCAGTTATACCTTTCATTTAAATCAAATGAAGTTTCTCCGATGTTGTCTTTAATTAGTTGTGTTAGTGAATTAAAGGAATGGATGAATGAGAACTACTTGTCTTTAAATACAGATAAAACAGAGATGTTAATTGTTGGAGGGAATGACGCTGATCACAGCAATATTTTGTCGTCATTTAACTCAGTTGGAATCCCAATTAATTTTACTGAATCAGCCCGCAATCTAGGAGTTATCTTTGACTCTAGCATGTCATTTAAAGCACATATTACAAAGTCGTCCAAAACATGTTTTTCCATCTTAAAAATGTTAGGAAATTAAGGCGCTTTCTAAATAAACAGGATTGTGAGAAATTAATTCATGCATTTATCTCTAGTAGGATTGACTACTGCAATGCGGTGTTCACTGGCTGTTCAAACTGTTCTCTATACAGCCTCCAGTTAATCCAAAATGCGCTGCAAGAATTATTACAAGAACAAGAAAATATGAACACATAACCCAGTTCTTAAATCTTTACACTGGCTCCCAGTTAAGTTTAGGGCAGATTTCAAAATCCTCCTTTTAACATATAAAGCATTAAATGGCCAAGGTCCGCTTACTTGTCTGAACTTATCATGACTTACAAACCTGAGCACATTAAGATCTCAAGATGCCGGTCTGCTTAGGATTCCAAGGATTAATAAAATAACAGTGGGAGGTCGAGCTTTTAGTTACAGGGCCCCTAAACTGTGGAATGGTCTTCCTGCTTCCATAAGAGATGCCCCTTCAGTCTCAGCCTTTAAATCCCGGCTGAAGACTCACTACTTCAGTTTAGCATATCCTGACTAGAGCTGCTGATTAACTGTACATACTGCATCTCTGTTGTTAGTCATTAGCACTAAAACATAAGTAACATGATAATTATATTTGAATACTAACCCTCACCTATTCTGTTTCTTTTCTCGGTACCCAAATGTGGCATTGGTGCCACGCCCACCTGCCAAGTTGTTTGCCTGCCTATGGTAAAGTCATCCCTGATGGAGGATCACAGGAATCATGGGAAAGAAGGGTCCTTTCATCGGAGCAACGTTTCAGCCGTGGCATGGCCAAATGGGGAGGCAGCTAGATGGATGAGGTCTCCAGGACTCTAAAAATATCCAAACCTAATTATGTCATATCATCTACTGTTAAACCGTACTTCTAAAATTTTTATTATTATGCTGTCTTAAGGAATTGTTCTGTTCTGTGTATTGTATTGACCCCCTACTTTTGACACCCACTGCACGCCCAACCTACCTGGAAAGGGGTCTCTCTTTGAACTGCCTTTCCGAGGTTTCTTCCATTTTTCCCTACAAGGTTTTATTGGGAGTTTTTCCTTGTCTTCTCAGAGAGTCAAGGCTGGGGGGCTGTCAAAAGGCAGGGCCTGTTAAAGCCCATTGCAGCACTTCCTGTGTGATTTTGGGCTATACAAAAATAAACTGTATTGTATTGTATTGTATTGTACATCAAACTTATTGGGAATTTCACAAGAAAAACAATGGTGTGCTTGGTTTTAACTTAACTTTATTCTTTCATGAGTTATTTACAAGTTTCTCTTTGTTTACAGCCATTGACATGTCGCAGAGGTTAACACGTGAGGAGCGGATAGAAATTGTGTTGATGTCTGGTGAACGCAGTAACCAGGCCATTGCAGCAGATTTCAATGCAAGACACCCTACGAGACCACCCATCTCCCATGCTACAGTTAGCAAACTGCTTGCTAAGTTTCGTGAAACTGGTTCAGTGTTGGATTTGCCAAAATGTGGATGCATGAAAACTGTCACTAATGAAGAAACATCAGTGGCTGTCCTAGCTTTATTCAGCAAGAGCCCACAGCGTAGCATTTGCCGCATGTCACTGGAGAGTGGCATTAGTTGAACATCCCTTTGGCGGATATTAGCTACTCACAAATGGCACCCTTACAGACTCCAGCTACTGCAGCATCTCAACGAGGATGACCCAGAACGGTGCACTGAATTTGCAGAATGGGCAAAACAAAAATTGGGACAGGACCCTCAGTTTACGCAAAAGATTTTGTTCAGTGATGAGGCAAACTTTTATGTGAATGGTGAAGTTAACAAACAAAACCACTGCTATTGGTCTGACACTAATCCACATTGGATAGATCCCTCCAAGACTGTTGGAACAAAAAAATTGATGGTATGGTGTGGTATATGGGGTACAAAGATAGTGGGGCCATTCTTCATCAATGGAAACCTCAAGGCCACTGGATATGCGAAATTGCTACATGATGATGTTTTTCCCTCTTTATGCACTGAAGCTGGCACGTTCCCAGAGTTTTTCCAGCAAGATGGTGCACCACCACATTATGGGTGTCAGGTCCGAGCATTCCTAGATGAACAGTTTCCTGGAAAGTGGATTATCGTCAGGCCAGTTGAATGGCCCCTAAGGTCTCCGATCTGACCCCTTAGACTTTTATCTTTGGGGTCATCTGAAGGCAATTGTCTATGCTGTGAAGATACGAGATGTGCAGCACCTGAAACTACGGATACTGGAAGCCTGCGCTAAGCATTTCTCCTCGGTGTTGCTATCAGTGTGTGAAGAGTGGGAGAAGAGGGTTGCATTGACAATCCAACACAATGGGCAGCACATTGAACACATTTTATAAGTGGTCAGAAACTTGTAAATAACTCATGAAAGAATAAATTGTTTTTCTTGTGAAATTTCCAATAGGTTTGATGTGTCACATGACCCTCTTCCTATTGAAAAAACAAAAGTTGGATCCAAAATGGCCTACTTCCAAATGGCCACCATGGTCACCACCCATCTTGAAAAGTTTCCCCCCTCACATATACTAATGTGCCACAAACAGGAAGTTAATATCACCAACCATTCCCATTTTATTAAGGTGTATCCATATAAATGACCCACCCTGTATGTGTTATATATATATATATATATATATATATATATATATATATATATATATATATATATATATATATATATATTATATATATATATTATATATATATTTTATATTATATTATATTATATATATATTTTATATTATATTATATATATATATATTATATTATATTATATACATTTATATACATACACACACACACTGCTCACAAAAATTAAAGAAACAGTTTAAAGAAACACATTAGATAAAACAGATATCAATATGAAGTTGGATATCTATACAAATAACGACAGGGCAATGTCTTAGGAACAAAAGGATGCCAAGTCTTTTAATGGAAATAAAAGTTTTCTGCCTACAGAGGGCTCAATTGTGTAGACACCCTAAAATCAGAGTGAAATGAAGATGTGGCAGGCTAGTCCATTTTTTCAAAAACTTAATTTCTGCTACTCAAAATGCTTTTCAGTATCTTGTGTGGCCCCACGAGCTTGTATGCATGCTTGACAACGCCGGGCATGCTCCTAATGAGACGACGGATGGTGTCTTCTGGCATTTCCTCCCAGATCTGTATGAGGGCATCCTTGAGCTGTTGTACAGTCTGAGGAGCAACCTGGCGGCGCCTAATGGACCGAAACATAATGTCCCACAGATGTTCTATTGGGTTTAAGTCAGGGGATCGTGAAGGCCATTCAATTGTTTCACTTCCTTCATCCTCCAGGTACTGCCTGCATACTCTTGCCAAATGAGGCCAGGCATTGTCGTGCATTAGGAGGAAACCAGGACCTACTGCACCAGCGTACGGTCTGACAATGGGTCCAAGGATTTCATCCTGATACCTAATGGCAGTCAAGGTGTCTTTGTCTAGCTTGTAGAAGTCTGTGCGTCCCTCCATGGATATGCCTCCCTAGACCATCACTGACCCACCACCAAACTGGTCATGCCGAATGATGTTACAGACAGCATAACATTCTTCATGGTTTCTGCAGACCCTTCAACGTCTGTCACATGTGCTCAGGGTGAACCTGCTCTCATCTGTGAAAAACACAGGGTGCCATTGTTGTTCCTGACAATTCTGGTATTCTATGGTAAATTACGATCGAGCTCCACTGCGCTGGGTTGTGAGCACAGGGCCCACTAGAGGACGTTGGGCCCTCAGACCACCCTCAAGAAGTCTGTTTCTGATTGTTTGGTCAGAGATATTCACACCAGTGGCCTGCTGGAGGTCATTTTGTAGAGCTCTGGAAATGCTCATCCCGTTTGTCCTTGTCCAAAGGAGCAGATACCGGTCCTGCTGATGGGTTAAGGACCTTCTATGGTCCTGTCCAGCTCTCCTAGACTAACTGCCTGTCTCCTGGAATCTCCTCCATGCCCTTGAGACAGTGCTAGGAGACACTGCAAACCATCTGGCAATGACACACATTGATGTGCCATCCTAGAGAAGTTGGATTTGCTGTGCAACCTCTGTAGGGTCCAGGTTTCGCCTCATGCTACTAGTAGTTACACTGACCATAGCGAAATGCAAAACTAGTGAAAAAAACAGTCAGAAAAGATGAGGAGGGAAAAATATCAGTGGCTTGCACCTGTTAAACTATTCCTGTTTTGGGGGTCATCTCATTGTTGCCCCTCTAGTGCACCTGTTGTTAATTTCATTAACAGCAAAGCAGCTGAAACTGATTAACAACCCCCTGTGCTACTTAACTGACCAGATTAATATCCCAGAAGTTTCATTGACTTGATGCTATACTCTGATTAAAAAGTGTTCCTTTAATTTTTTTGAGCAGTATATATATATATATATATATATATATATATATATATATATATATATATATATATATATATATATATATATATGATAGCAACACTCATAACAGTGACAAAACAATTACATTGACAATCATGTTATGTTATTTTTAAAATGTTTCCTTTTCTTTTTCATTACTTCTTTAACACACTACTTTCCCGTTATATACTGTATATATTGTCACACACGTGCGCATGGGAGGCAGCTAAAGGGCTCGGGTAAGGACAGTTCTGAGACATACCAGAATGTGGCAGAGTGTACTGACTCTTTTTCTTCCTTGCCTGCAGGCCATTCCCGGGGGATTCCGCCTGGCTCTCCTGACGTCACTTCCGGGACCGAGCCTATCAAAGGAGACCTTGCCAGCTCTGGCCCTTGTGATGTTACGTCAGGGCTCGAACCAATGGCTGAAGACCTCAATGAGCTCGACCCCTATGATCTCACTTCCTGTCTTCCCCTTTAAAAACTTCCTCCTTTTCTCTATGTCCACAGTTCTGTATTGGACTCGGTTTTGTGTACAGCAGTGCTATTATTTGAAAAGAACAATTTGCAGCCAGGAAAACAAATTATACAGGTGGCTGCCCCAAACCTTGCTTTGTCTCATCGTGGCTTTTGTGACACTGGCGTAGCCGGCTGGATGTAGAAGTCCTGGAGGAGAAGGGGACAGGACCTGCAATGTACCCAGGTGGGAGCGTACCGGGGCCGAGTTTTCAGGCGGGGAGGGAGTCCCGTGGTTCGGTTAGACCCGGTACGGGCTCCGCTCCCGGCACAATTAACTGGGCAACCTAAAGAGGCCAGGAAGTGTCCAGTTGGGGCTCACAGAGGTGGGCTGCTCCGGAGGGGGCAGACAAAAGGTGCTTACTATGTTCTCTCAGAATAGAGTGCCCCCCTCCCTGTGAAACCACAGCCCCAAGTACCACCTAGGGGTGCCCCAGACTGGCAGGTGAAAAAATTAAAATATTGGAGGTTGGACCCAGAACAGCCGACCCACGGACAAGCCTGGTGAATCTGGGCAATGGTAGGGCAGTGGTTACGGCCAACTGAGAATAAGCCCTACCAAATAATAGAGCAGGTAGGCTGCTATCTGCTTCTGAGAGTGCTACCACATGGCTTCACCCAGCCGGTCTGGGGTGCGCAGTTTAAGAACATGGCTGAGCTTATAGAGCTTCTGGAGACAAGAAGGGCAGCCTCACACTCGGAGGGAGCAAAACCGTACCTGTGTCGAACTCGCCTGGAGTATGTCCCAAGAACTAACCCACCCCGTACTACCCGGAACTTGTGCCGGCGTCCCCGGCCTCGCGGGCACGCAACCCGCTTGGAAGCGAAGTGAAATGCAGGTGGAGGGGGAGAGGGGGTTGGTACGCTTTGACTAACCCGTTAACGGTCCCACACACGGGAATGGTAATCGTAAACGGGTATAAAACAAAGGCTTTATTTGATTCCGGCAGCAACATTACCTTTGTTGCCTGCCGATTTGTGCTGCCGCAAAATACTTAAAATTTAAGACCAGTATAACCTGTGTCCAAGGAGAAATCCACTGGTACAGGTCTGCCTGTTGTGTCGTCAGCTAAGGAGGGTCGGTTCAGAAATTAACCGTGGCGGTCCTTCCCGATCCTCCACACCCGGTGATACTAGGGCGGGACTGGTCTAAAATTAAAAGCAGCGAGACACATACCACTCCTGGGGTTAACTTGGGCCTAGTTACAGACGGGAATGAGCCGTCTCAAGCTGCCTCCACGCCGTGTAATCAGCCGGCAGAGAGAGACAAAGCGGCCACCTTGAGTGACGTGGCAACATCCGGACCATCGCGTACAGATACATCATCTTCCAGCGCCAAGACGGAACGGGAGGAAACCACGCCCCTTGAGGTCGGTCCTGACCCTCTCTCCCTTTTACAGTTTCAATTTAGAGAGACGCCGGCTTCTTTTAAAAGGGAGCAGTGGAATGATGACTGTTTTAAGTTTGCAAAAAATGCAGTGGTCCTGGTCAACAGCCAGCACACTAACCAGCCAATGCCACAGGGTCCTCACTTTGTGCTGGAGAATGACCTTCTTTATCGTGTAGCTGAGCATGACGGGCGGAAGAGAAGGCTACTGCTAATCCCACGGACCTTCCGGCGGCAGGTCTGTGAGCTAGCACACACCCACCTCCTAGGTGGCCATCTGGGCACCGAGAAAACACTGGAGCGGATCAAGCTCCGCTTCTACTGGCCGGGAATCAATGTGGAGGTTCTTTGCTTTTGCACCTCTTGTCCGGAGTGTCAATTGCGACAAATTCCTAGGAGGGACCGTGCTCCTCTCATTCCTATTCCCCTGATTGATGTTCCCTTCCACAGAATCGGGGTCGACTTGGTTGGACCCCTGGAGCCCTCAGCCTGAGGACACAAGTATACTTTAGTCCTCATGGATTACGTTACCAAATATCCCGAAGCTGTTCCGTTGCGCTCATCCACTTCCAAAGCCATCGCACGGGAATTACTAGGGGCGTTTGCGCACGTGGGTATCGCCAAGGAAGTCTTGACGGACCAGGGCACAACATTCACCTCGGAGACGTTCAAGGAGACTGCCAAGTTGCTGAAAATAAAGCATTTAAAGACCGCGATGTATCATCCTCAAACCGACGGATTAGTGGAGAGGTTAATTCAGACTTTCAAGCAAATGCTGCGTAAGGTGGTCAGCGAGGATGGAAGGAACTGGGATCAATTCCTCCCCTCATCCTTTTTGCCTATCAGGAAGTCCCACAAGCCTCCACAGGGTTCTCCCCTTTTGAGTTACTGTATGGGCGACAACCTCGGGGCATATTAGATATTCTAAAGGAAGGAGGGGAAGAAGAGGCCTCTCCTTAAAAGTCACATGGAAGAGGCTCAAGCAGCACAGGCCCGTTACTACAATTGCGGCACGTCTCTGCGGGAGTTCCACCCAGGAGATCGGGTCATGGTCCTAGTGCCTTCCTCCCACTCTAAGTTGCTTGCCCATTGGCAAGGCCCTTACGAAGTTAAGGAGAGGAAGGGACTGGTTGACTATTTGGTGAGTCAACCCAATCGTCAGCCGAAGGAGCGGGTTTATCATGTGAACCTGCTGAAACCGTGGAAGGACAGGGACCCCAATCCCTCCTCCAGCCAGCCCCACTAACTCTTCGCTCACACACACAGCCTTAACTTCAGTACGGACTTAAGTCCCAGGCAACGGCAGGAGCTGGAAACAGTTATCCGGGCCGTTCGGGAGGTAGTCAGTGAGAACCCCAGAAGGACCTCTCTGGTTGAGCACAACATTGTGACAAAACAAGGGGTTATTGTCCGAGAACGCCCGTATCGTCTTCCCGAGGCAAAAAGGGCTGAAGTGGAGCTTGAGATCAAGCGCATGCTGGAACTAGGTGTGACTGAGGAAAGTTATAGTCCCTGGTGAAGCCCCATTGTGTTAAGTCGGTAAGCCTGATGGGAGTTGGAGGTTCTGCAATGACTTCCGTCGGCTTAATCAAGTCTCCCAATTTGATGCCTATCCAATGCCACGAGTGGACGACATCCTCAAGAGGCTTGGACAGGCTCGATATTTGACCACACTGGACATGACAAAAGGGTACTGGCAAGTTCCTTCAACGGACTCCACGAAGGAAAAAAATGCGTTTAGTACCCCTAGTGGACACTGGCAGTATCGTGTCCTTCGATTTGGGTTACACGGGGCTCCAGCAACCTTCAAGCGTCTGGTGGACAAAGTGCTCCGGTCTCATAAGTCATACAGTGCTGCTTACCTGGATGATGTGGTCATCTATTCCAGCACATGGAGGGAACACCTACAGCATGTCCGAGCGGTATTGTGGACACTTGGTGAGGCCGGGCTCCGGATTAAACCAAAGAAATGCTTCTTTGGATTAAGCGAGGCCAAATATTTACTCTACCTGGTGTGTCGGGGTACCGTAAGGCCGCAATGCTCCAAAGTTGATGCCATTTTAAAATGGCCCCGTCCGCGAACCAAGCGGCAGGTCCAAGCCTTTCTCGGGTTAGCCGGGTACTACCGCCGGTTTGTACCCCGGTTTTCGGAGAGAGCGGCTAACAAAGAAAAGGGCCCCGAAAATTGTGGTATGGACTGAGAAGACAGGCGCTGCATTTGGTGACTTAAAGAAGGCCTTTACGTCCACACCTGTTATGATGGCACCTAATTTTTCTTTGCCTTTCATCCTCCAGACGGACGCTTCGGACACAGGCCTAGGCGCCGTGCTGAGCCAACATCCTCCAGACAGACGCTTCGGACACAGGCCTGGGCGCCGTGCTGAGCCAAAGTGTCGATGGTGTGGAACATCCCATCGTGTTCCAAAGCCGGAAAACTGTTGGACCAGGAGACCAGGTATGCAGCAGTGGAAATGGAGGCTTTTGCGATTAAATGGGCGATTACTCAGCTTAGATACTACCTGTTGGGCCGGGAATTCACCCTTGTCACGGACCATGCACCTCTACAGTGGATGGTCCTGCACAAGGAGTCGAATCCACAGGTCACCCGGAGGTTTCTTGACCCACAGCCATATAAGTTTTCACTCGTTCATCGCCGAGGCGCTCCATGCCAACGCTGATGCTCTTTCTCGGGTTCACGACCTCTCGGTTAGGGTCGCCCGACCCGACAGGTCTGGGCTAAGGGGGGGGCCTTGTCACACACATTCGCATGGGAGGCAGCTAAAGGGCTCGGGTAAGGACAGTTCTGATACATACCAGGATGTGGCAGAGTGCACTGACTCTTTTTCTTCCTTAGCTGCAGGCCATTCCCGGGGGATTCCGCCTGGCTCTCCTGACATCACTTCCGGGACTGAGCTAATCGAAGGAGACCTTGCCGGCTCCGGCTCCTGTGATGTCACGTCCGAGCTCAAATCAATGGCTGAAGACCTCAATGAGCCCGACCCCTATGATCTCACTTCCTGTCTTCCCCTTTAAAAACATCCTCCTTTTCCCTATGCCCTCAGTTCTGTATTGGACTCGGTTTTGTGCACAGCAGTACTATCATTTGAAAAGAACAATTTGCAGCCAAGAAAACAAATTATACGGGTGGCTGCCCCAAACCTTGCTTTGTCTCATCGTGACTTTTGTGACAAAATATATATACTGTGTATATATATATATATATATATATATATATATATATATATATATATATATATATATATATATATATATACAGTGGTGTGAAAAACTATTTGCCCCCTTCCTGATTTCTTATTCTTTTCCATGTTTGTCACACAAAATGTTTCTGATCATCAAACACATTTAACCATTAGTCAAATATAACACAAGTAAACACAAAACACAGTTTTTAAATGATGGTTTTTATTATTTAGGGAGAAAAAAAATCCAAACCTACATGGCCCTGTGTGAAAAAGTAATTGCCCCTTGTTAAAAATAACCTAATTGTGGTGTATCACACCTGAGTTCAATTTCCGTAGCCACCCCCAGACCTGATTACTGCCATACCTGTTTCAATCAAGAAATCACTTAAATAGGAGCTGCCTGACACAGAGAAGTAGACCAAAAGCACCTCAAAAGCTAGACATCATGCCAAGATCCAAATAAATTCTGGAACAAATGAGAACAGAAGTAATTGAGATCTATCAGTCTGGTAAAGGTTATAAAGCCATTTCTAAAGCTTTGGGACACCAGCGAACCACAGTGAGAGCCATTATCCACAAATGGCAAAAACATGGAACAGTGGTGAACCTTCCAGGAGTGGCCGGCCGACCAAAATTACCCAAGAGCGCAGACACGACTCATCCGAGAGGTCACAAAAGACCCCAGGACAACGTCTAAAGAACTGCAAGCCTCACTTGCCTCAATTAAGTTTAGTGTTCACGACTCTACCATAAGAAAGAGACTGGGCAAAAATGGCCTGTATGGCAGATTTCCAAGACGCAAATAACTGTTAAGCAAAAAGAACATTAGGGCTTGTCTCAATTTTGCTAAGAAACATCTCAATGACTGCCAAGACTTTTGGGAAAATACCTTGTGGACTGATGAGACAAAAGTTAAACTTTTTGGAAGGCAAATGTCCCGTTACATCTGGCGTAAAAGGAACACAACATTTCAGAAAAAGAACATCATACCAACAGTAAAATATGGTGGTGGTAGTGTGATGGTCTGGGGTTGTTTTGCTGCTTCAGGACCTGGAAGGCTTGCTGTGATAGATGGAGCGATGAATTCTACTGTCTACCAAAAAATCCTGAAGTAGAATGTCCGGCCATCTGTTCGTCAACTCAAGCTGAAGCGATCTTGGGTGCTGCAACAGGACAATGGCCCAAAACACACCAGCAAATCCACCTCTGAATGGCTGAAGAAAAACAAAATGAAGACTTTGGAGTGGCCTAGTCAAAGTCCTGACCTGAATCCAATTGAGATGCTATGGCATGACCTTAAAAGCGGTTCATGCTAGAAAACCCTCAAATAAAGCTGAGTTACAACAATTCTGCAAAGATGAGTGGGCCAAAATTCCTCCAGAGCTGTAAAGACTCATTGCAAGTTATCGCAAACGCTTGATTGCAGTTATTGCTGCTAAGGGTGGCCCAACCAGTTATTAGGTTCAGGGGGTAATTACTTTTTCACACAGGGCCATGTAGGTTTGGATTTTTTTCTCCCTAAATAATAAAACCATCATTTAAAACTGCATTTTGTGTTTACTTGTGTTATATTTGACTAATGGTTAAATGTGTTTGATGATCAGAAACACTGTGACAAACATGCAAAAGAATAAGAAATCAGGAAGGGGGCAAATAGTTTTTCACACCACTGTGTGTATATATATATATATATATATATATATATATATATATACAGAAATACATTATCAGGGTTCCCACTCTTTTTAAGGAATCATTTTCCAGGACATTTCCAGGAGCTTTTTCCAGAATTTCATGACAGGATCTGGTCATACAGTCATACACTTTAGTCGCAGGCTTAACGCCATTTTAATTTCTCTTTGATTATGCAGGGACTTAGTGTCACCGATATGCTAAATTACATAAAGGCAACACCAATTAATGCACTGATGTATAATTGAGTTGTTTGAACTCTTTTTGTTACACACTGTTTTAAACTGCAAAACTCTTTTAAAGAAATAAATGCCTCTTGGATTGTGGAAAACTATCCAAACACTGACATATACTGAGTCATTCCATAATGTTCAGTATAGAGCAGTTTCCTTTTTCTTCTTTTTTTCATCATCAAGGAATTGGACATATCGCATCCTGGCATTTCTGCAATGCTGCAAGAGGGGCTTTGGCAATACTCCATCAAATGAGCCACCAGTCAAAGAATCCTGGATTAGGCGAAGAGACATCAGAGTCCTTCCTTTCAGATTTGTAACCAGCATGTCCTTATTCACAGAGAACCCTCTTTCGACTGCTGTTTGCCCATATGACAATGTGAACAGGTCTTTCATTGATTTCCACAGAATTGTGTACTCTGCTTTGTCACCAGCAAATTTTCCCATGAATGTGTCCAGCCGACAGGGGCTACTTCTGTACCCTTGAAATTCCTCGTTATGGTGCTGCACCATTTCAGTGAGGAACATCTTGTACTCACTCAGGATTTGGTCACAGTCTTCTGCTGTATGACATTTGGCGTTAAGAAGAAGCTGTAAGAGCTTCTCAAACATGGAGATGGCACGCCTTTCATCGCTGATCATAGTTACTGGATCTAGGCCATGTGCCTTACTGCTGCATAATTCAAAGGGCATTTGTCCAGCAGTTTCTTTGCTGTTGCGGACAGGAAGGCTATACATTCTCTCCAGAATTGTTGCCCGGCAGCGGTTTTTCAAGCAGCTTCTCTGAGGCTTTCTCAAGAGCTTGTTTGGTGGCAAAGCCAAGATCCACCTCTTTCAGTGTCAAATGGAGTGTTTTGTCCAATACATCAATTTTAAGCATTTGGACAGGTGTTTTGATGTTATCCAGTACCTCCCTCTTCATAAAGCATGAAATCAAACTCTTCAGAAGGGCCTGAAGGTCTTTTGCCAAAAATGGCATCACGAGGGCATCAGTCTGGAAAGTCTCAAGAAAGGGTTTCAGCTGCCTTGCCACATAGGCAAAAAACTGTAATTTTGCCTCAAAAAGGGTGTCACCAACAGCCTCTCTGACCACAGTGTATGATGTTGAAGTTGGCATTTTACTCTTTGGCAGTTTCTTGTAATTGTCGACAAATATTTCAACATGTGGCCACATCTTAAGTGCTCTCTCTGCCACTGGCAAGTCCTCTACCCACCTGTGAGCACAGAATTTTAGAGGGAATATTGATGTTTTGGTAATTTCAATAAAGGCATCCCGTCTGGCTGGTGTGTCATGAAAAAGCTGCCAAAGGGCTCTTAGTTTGTCACCTATCTTCAATCCACTTTCCTTCTCGCCTTGTTGGAAGCTTTCATGAACTGTATGAAGACCACAGGTTCCTAGGTTTATCAAGCTTCTAATATCTGGGGCCTCCTTAGACCTGTCTTCTTCAAATAATCTCAAAAACTTTTTGTTGACACTTGGTTCATCCATCGAGATTTGCAGGAGCTTGTTTGGATCAAGTGGAGAGAGGGAAACTTTAATGCTCTCAACAAGCTTCTCTGATTGTGTGTGCCCTAGAAACTGGGAGTCCAGATAATGCACAACTACCTTTTCTTCATTATCACTCCAGTACCGCACAAGCACATCCATTGGCTCGGTCTGTGTTATTTTGTTGAGGCATTCATCAAATGAAATGGTATAGCAGTTGGACTGTCTAATGTCTTTCACTAACTTGTCTCTGAAATATGGTGCAAGGCCAAAACACATCAGATACGCTGCTTTTGTTGCATCACATGAGAATTTTTGGGCAATTTCACTATCTGGAAACATCCGGTGAATCAATGAACCCATATCTGGACAGGAATTGAAAGAATATTTGGAAAGGGCCACTTTATCACCCAGCGGATCTCTGCTTCTAAAACAGCTTCACTTGAAAAATGAGCTCCAATTGTGGGTGTAGCTTGAGGTGGAGTTACAGAAGTTGATGGCTGGACCTCGCTGCTTCATTGAGTCTCTGATTCTGCTGCCTGTCTGCTAGCTTCAGAATTTTGGGGGGTGGGAGATTGATTGATGAAATCAGTCAGGCGTGGTCCTGTGCCTTAACTTGACATGACCCTCTTGTGTTCCTGTCCTTTGGCATGGCTTTTAACAGCAGAAATGCCCATATTGCCAACATCAAAAGCAAGAAATAATGGACATACCCATAATGCGCTCCAAACCTCCCAAAGCTACACTTACTTAAACTTTTCATAATAATAAAAAGTTGTATAAAGCGCATTATTTACCAAAACACCAATAATTTTTCTAATGTACTAACCAAAAAGTTATAAAAAGTGCCTAGCCTACAAGAAACAACAATTTCATACAGTATTCACCATTTAATTTGACATCTTTGGGCTGCAGGAAGGGAAGAGCAGGATAATGAAACGGAAGGTGGTTATTGTTTAGAAGGAGCCTCCTTATGCAAATCTTTTCTTTGTAAAATTGTCGAGATGGTGGATTTCAACATGCTGTACACTTTAGCGAGATCAGTCATGAACGCCACTCTCATATTTCCACACAATTTCCTTCTTCATTTTGATTGTGATCACTGTTTCTCAAGTTAAAAATGACAGTAGCCGAGCACTCAGTTCAAAGCTGGCCGTGTTGTGAACTGCTGTAATAAAACACTCCAAAGCAAGCCAGTGATGACTCAGCCTGATGACATCATCATGTGCCGCACCAGCCCGCTAGCTAACATCCCTTAACACTAGAATTACCAGAGCCTACGAAAAAACTCGTAATTCCGTCCCACCTTAAATCGCTTCTTAAAATCGTTCACAGCTCTCCACCAGCGTCTTTTGTCATCTAAATGTGCTGATAAAAATCAGGCTGCAAGCAGCCGGCTATTCCATCCCCCCACCGACTTAGAACGTGTACAAACTTCTCCCAGCTCATGCCTTGATTGATTATCTGGGAGTGAAGTGGAGTTTTAGAGTGGAAAGAATAGATCATTATTTGGAACACACGCATTTCACGTGTGTTCCGTTTCTACAGTAATCCGTGTAAACACATTTTTAAATTAGAAACGTTTTTCATATTGTAGTAGTAAATGACAAAATGTAAGCATAAACTATATAATGTATGAAGCCTGAAGTCCAAATATCAAACACTTACACAAAAGGTACACATATAATAGAACAAGTATGCTTTTATTCAAAAATATAACTGCAGAAAAAAGCCACCTTAGCATGCCATATTGACACATACTTACTACAGCTACCACGATAGCGTAATGGTATCAGCCACTGACTCTTATCCAAAAGGTCGTGAGTTTGATCCCACATGGTTCAGTTTTGAGAAGTAAACTGCTCTTATTCTTACTATTTTAGAATAAAAACACGCATTTGATTTCAGTGTGTAACAGCCAGTAATTTATGATACTTGTAAAGGTTAGTTTTTTTTTTTTTATTCACTTTTCATTCTCAGTCGTGTTCAGGATCCTTCCCTACCCCCCATCTGAGAATGCTGTTTTCACATAAAGATGCGCTGTAGCTCTGCAGCGTACTTGTGACTGCATTCTCGTACCAATGCTTGCGAACTGAAGTGCCTGCGTGCACTTTTCGTGGCATTACACGTCTATTTTTTTGAGCATGCCCATGTCGCTCAAACACAGGAACATATGTTGGTGTACAAGAATAAAAAACAAGTGCACTTTTATTCTAGACTATAAGTGAAGAAAACATAAAGCAAGTTACAGTAGGCGGTTGATACGACAGCTTGCGTGGTGCAATGCTAAGAACTACTGATTTCCGATCCGTGCTATATAAAATCATCACATTCAAATATTAACAATTTCCACACACCCTTCCTACATTCACGACATGTGTACTTGTTGCAGTGTACACATCTCTCTGTGCTATGGTTTTTTATTACACTGAATGAGCACCTGACATTGTACTTTCTTCCCTATATAAATAACATTCGAGTATAGCGCGTCTCCAAATAAATCACATTTGAGTTATAGCGCTTCTTTATGTGAAAACAGCATTGTCAGATTGATGATGGGGTTGAATTGTGAACGCGACTGAGAGAATGGAACTGAATAAAAAAAAAAAGACTGAAATCAAATGTATGTTTTTATTCTAAAATAGTTAAGTACATGCAATATTATTTGAAAACGAACAGCGTCAGATCGGGTTTGAATATGCGCCCGATCTGGCGCTGTTCGCTTTCAAATCATATTGCATGTACTTTGCGTTGAAACTGCTGCACTGAATAAGCTGGCGCTTTCTGTAACAGCGTCAGCGTGTATTCAAACCCGATCTGACGCTGTTTTTTTTCAAATAATATTGCATTAGTGCGATGATGTTTTTACATATATTGTCTCTTTCATTCATTTTGCGGTTTGTAATCAGTGGCCGCGTGTTTTTTCCCCGATCTTGCCAGTTCAGCACATGTTGCTGTATGGTGCTGTTTCTTTTGTACTCCAGGACATGCAGAGGACAGAATAGTACAGAGCAGTAAGTTCAGCGCTATATGCAATCAGACAGACAAACAGGCAGAGAAGGCACTAGATATATAAATAAACAGGGAAGGCACTGTATAATAGATATATAAAAAACAGCTAAGGGGATAGATATATAGATAGGTAGGAAGGAAAGGCACTATATGATAGGCAGACAGGGAAGCTCCTATATAATAATAAAATTACTGTTATTACTATGTAGATAGACAGGGAGTTCAGCGTCGCAGCGTGTATTCAAACCAGATCTGACGCTGTTCGTTTTCAAATAATATTGCATGTACTTAACTATTTTAGTATAAAAACATACATTTGATTTCAGTCTTTTTTTTATTCAGTTCCATTCTCTCAGTCGCGTTCACGATTCCCCAAAAATCTGACAATGCTGTTTTCACATAAAGATGGCTTATAACTCAAATGTGATTTATTTGGAGACGCTATACTCGAATTTGATTTATTTGGAGACGCTACTATACTAGAATGTTATTTATATAGGGAAGAAAGTACAATGTCAGGTGCTCATTCAGTGTAATAAAAAACCATAGCACAGAGAGATGTGTACACTGCAACAAGTA
>NC_053165.1:124855092-124877592 GCF_016835505.1 Polypterus senegalus | reverse complement strand
TTTAACAGGCATTCCCGGTATTAAGTTGTGGATTTGCCTGCGAATATTTAGCGGCAGTGTGTCTATGAACTTAATTCAAACTTGAGCTTTACACCTTGCTTTCCTATTGATATGTCTACAAAGGCTTGTTCAGATTCAGAGGGTTGTTCTTTTCTTACTGCATCAATAAACAGATCGTCTTCCTCTTTATCTGAGACATCACACACTGCATTCAAGGGTTTACCTTTCGCAGTCCTGCAAACTTTTGCGAAGTGGTTCAATTTACCACATTTTTTACACTGTCTTCCTTTAGCTGGACATTGACTTTTTCCACCGTGTGCTTTGTTTCCGCAGTAGCTGCACTTATGAATATGCTTGTATGCATCACTCGCTTCATATTCTTTTGCTGCCTTCTCAATTGTGTTATGCGTTTTTTGTTCAGTGCTCTTTGGAGCTCTTGCTTGTTGTCTGTGTACTGCGTTCAGTCAGTTCACGCGAGCCACTCGGAGTACACGCATCAAAGGTTCTCAGCTGTGCTTGTGCTCTCTCGTGCGATCTTGCGATGTCCATGGCTTTATTTAATGTTAGCTCAGACCCGGCACTTAAGTTTCTCTCACACTTTCGCTGAGTTTGTGCCAAACACCAGTCTATCCCTGACTATCTCATCTTCGTTTGCATAAGCACAGTCCTTCACCAGTAATTTTAACTTCGTTACAATGTGATCAAAAGTCTTGTTTATACCCTGTGTCTTCTCATTAAACTTGTATCTCGCGAATATCGTAATTGTCTTAGGCATGACAAACGCCTCAAAACAGTCATAATAAGTTTTCAGTACCTTGGCTTCCTCCTGGGTGAGAGTCCATGTGTTAAAAATGTCTCTTCCTTTTTCCCCAGTCCACAGGAGCCCTGTGAATATTTAGCAGCAGTGTGTCTACTGGATTGCTGCTGACGGACAGCCTTATATGGGCAAGCACTCAATTACGTGGGAGGCGTGGGTATGGGAGACGCAATACAGGCAGGCAGCCAACTACCTAGGAGGCGTGGTGATGGGGGACGAACTCCTCACACACGCGCATCGAGCTGCAGGCTATGGCCGTATATATGTAAGTAAGTAGGATTCAGTTATGACCGTTACACGTAAAATTTCGAAATGAAACCTGCTTAACTTCTGTAAGTAAGCTGTAAGGAATGAGCCTGCCAAATTTCAGCCTTCTACCTACACGGGGAGTTGGGGAATTAGTGATGAATGAGTGAGTGAGTCAGGGATTTGCCTTCTATTAGTATATATATATATATATATATATATATATATATATATATATATACACTAAGGACAAGAGGAGGGCTTGTGCCTCCTCCAGACCGCTGAGGGCGCCCGTCCTGGTTATGTTGGGGGCCCCGGGTAAAGGGCTTGGAAGCCCAGCCCTGTAGGGACCCGCGGCCAGCGCCAGGCGGCGCCCCAGTGCCTGATTATCCCAGGAGCCCGGCACTTCCGCCACACCAAGAAGTGCCGGGGGGAAGACGACAGGGGACACTGACAGCTTCCGGGTGCGCAGCCAGCACTTCCGCCACACGGGAGTGTGTCCGCGGGAGACTGCCGGGAAGCAGCTGAAGCCCATCCGGGTTCCTATAAAAGGGGCCGCCTCCCTCCAGTCAGCAGTGGATGTCGGGTGGAAGTGGACAGAGCTGGCGAGAGGACGGGAGGCGGTCAAGAGAGAAAGGCACAAAGGACTGTGTGGCCTGGACAATTGGGGGATCGGTGCAAGAGGCACTGGGGTTTGTGCACGTGACTTTTGTAAATAATAATTGTAAATAAACAGTGTGTGGTGGAGCCAACGATCTCCGTCTGTCTGTATCCGGGTCCCAGTTCACACAATATATATATATATACATACCTTTTATCATTGCAGATCAGTTTAAATGCCATGGAGTAAATATCACAAGTAAACATAACTGTCTTTATCAAAAAACTTTTGCCGTCTCTATGGAAAAAATTAACCAAGACTTGCATAGATGGTCAACCCTTCATCTCACTCTAGCTGGAATAATTAACATTTTTAAGATGAATATCCTTCCTAAGCTTCTCTTTTTATTTCAAAATATTCCAATATACATCAATAAATTATTTTTTAAGCAATTAGATTCAATCATAACCTCATTTACTTGGATCCAAAGAGCGACCCTACAAAGACCTAAGGCAGAAGGCAGCATGACTCTACCTAACTTACAAGCTATAAAAACCTGGACACAAATAGATAAACATACACAGGCTTCGTCCACAACAGAAGTCAAATCCTGCAGTACTTTTTTATATTCCTTGCTTTGTGCCCCAATAAATGCAAGTTATCACCAATATACTAAGAACCCAATTGTGAACATGGAACCAATGTAGAAAGCATTTTAAGATGGAGAATATTATCTTTTATCTGTGGCACCTCTGCAAAAGAACCACTTCTTTCAACCCTTGCAAACATATGCAGTTTTCAATATCTGGAAATGATTTGGGATTTAATTGCTTATAGATCTTTACATAGACAACATATTTGTATCCTTTAAACAAATACATTCCAAATTTAACTTTCCAGCTACACATTTCTTTTACTATCTTCAAATTAGAAACTTAGTCAAACAGAACCTGCCCGATTTCCCTCATCTCGCACGTTCCTCTAGGTTGGAAAAAATATTGCTCAATTTCGAGGACTTAGACACCATTTCTGCAATATATAAAATTATTTTACAGTCCCTCCCTTTCAAAGATCCAATGGGAAAAGGATCTCTCACTCAACATATCAGAAAAGGAGTGGAAAGTATCAATGCAGAGAATTCACTCGAGCTCTATATGCGCAAAGCATACAATTATTCAACTGAAAATTATATATCGAGCACATCTGTCTCACTTTAAAACTGTCCAAAATGTTGTTTCCAGGGCAAGATCCAACCTGCGAACGCTGCAATCAAGTCCTAGCCTCACTGGGTCACATGTTTTGAGCCTGCACCAAAATAACATCATTTTGGACCAAAATATTTAAGTGCCTATCAGACAGCCTCGGTGTCACAATCCCTCCTAATCCATTAACAGCTGTGCTTGGAGTTCTTCCAGATGGGTTTAAAGTGGAGAAGGTCAAACAAACTGTGATTGCATTCACTACACTTTTGGCACGCAGACTTATTTTGCTAAATTGGAAGAATCCTAACTCTCCTCTTTTAAGTCAGTGGAAAACCGATGTCTTATACTATTTGAAATTGGAAAAAATCAAATTCTCAGAGGATCTGTACAGAACTTTTTCAAAACCTGGCAGGATCTAATCAAGAATATTTTAGAATAAGCTCTAAAAGCTCTGAGGAAGTTATTATCACTGCATTTCTTTTTCTACTCCATTCTTCTCTATTGCCCTATTAAACTCATCAATTTAGGTATGCCTACAAGCTTTAAGTTTTTGTTTTCAATCCTATTTTTTGTAAAAAAATCATCTATTTGTATGGAATGATTCCATTAAAATTAATTAAAAAAAAAAAAGTAGCTTCCTACAAGTTACATCCTATTTGAAAGCACTAGTATTATTATTTTACTTGTCTGTTATGTGCACTTCCGTTCTCAGGAAACCTTTTGTAATTGATTATGAACAGTAATGTGGCATTGTCCATTACTCCTAGCTGTCACACAAGTTAAACAGAGATGTGTGTTTTTTTTTATACAAACTGTACTGTAGATGAGTTACATTGACTGCAGGTCAAAGCATACATCTATTGTAAATGGATCAGTCAAAATCTATAGGTCTGCTATTGGTTTACATAGTCTAAGGAATGATCAAGATAAAATCACAAGAGATTTTATATATATATCCGTCAGACCACTTTTTTAAGTCTCAAAAACAGAACATCACATCGAAGTGTCTGGGCATCCTTCATGTACTCAACTATCTCTTGTTTTTTGTAAACAGTATGAATAGATCAACTCTTATTGTATTGTGAACATGGCAACAAAAACAGTCATAGATAGATTTACAGGTAGTCCCCAAGTTACGGACATCTCATATATGACTTACGAACAGGCCACAGCTGCTCCATCTGTCCGGGGGACGCAACACAGGCTCCTCAGTAATTGCCGCTTCATCATCTTTGGCCTAGGGACAATGCAAGTGGTGGATGGACAAAGGCAATTTCGCTGTTCGCGCAGTGTAGTGTCCCTCAGGCAGCTCCGGTTGATGAATGGGGAAGTGAGGGTGGCACCCCATTCATTCTCAGTGGGCGGCTGGATGAGTGGCAAGCGGTGAGCCGGCGCCACAGCTACCGCTCATGTGCAGGACAGAGGCTTGATGAGACATTTCACTGCCCGCCCACCACACAGCCTTGCAGTGTCCCTCGGACGGCTGCCCCATTCGTTCTCGGTGGGCAGCTGGTGATGCTGCAAGCCATAACCCTGTTGTGACTGAACGGAGGTCATTGAAGGTGAACAAGGCGGCAGGGGGTAGCATTGAAGTGTGCCTCGGATGGCTGCCTGTTGAATGGGGACGATTTACTACCCGCCTTTGTCCGGACCGTGTTCGTTCTCAGTGTGCGGACGCTGCAGGCAGCATGCTGTAGTGGAGGTGACTGTGTGGTGGGCGAGATATGAATCCTCCCTCGCTGCCCCCAGTCATTCTCAATAGCAAGCCTGCTTGTACTGTTACGCATATAGCAGGAAGCTGTCTCTTGTCAATACATCAGACGTGTTGATGACAGGTGCCTTTCTGCTGTGATAGCGTGCACAGTGCTGTGCAGAAGAGCTCATCTTAACCTTTTGTCTTCACCCTTCAACAATGTCTCTGAAACACAAATCTGATGCAAGTGCTGGTGATACAGCAAATAAGAGAAAAACCATCATCATGGAAAATAAAGTAGAAATAATAAAAAGGTCAGAGAGGTGAAACTCCATCATTCATTGGCAGAGCACTTGGTTACAGTCGGTCAACAACAGCATTTATTAAAATAATGTACCTGTTCCGACTTGCATACAAATTCAACAAACCTAGAGTCCCTATCTCGTATGTAACCCGGGGATGGCCTGTAAAAAGATCTGTTTTATTTTTTGCCCCTTACAGATTCTACTCTAACTCCAGTTAGGTTATATGCCCAATTAAAGGGCCTTCTAAAAGGAAAAGCAGGAATGTGTTGGGAAGCAGAATGAAAGCTTTTATGCGCTTGGCAGAAAGCTGGTACGAGTGGACAGAAATGTGATGGAATTTTGTGGAGATCGACCGGGAGTGGGATGAAACTACTGCGGTAGCGTTACTGAAAAATCAGTACCGTGCAGACTTTTACAACAAGCTTACTGAAATGTGTCGTCTATGTAATTGCCTAGAGGTAATCCATTTTAGTGTTTTTCAACATTTTATTGTTTTAAATGAAGCTCTTTGACACAATTAAACTTTGCAAAATGGGTAATTATTCTGCTTACTGAGAGTCAAGATGCAATTTGAAATAAGGATTGTTAAATGTCGTATCTCCTGGTATTACTTGTTTCTACTGCAGAAATTTTATAACAATAATCAAATACACCTTTAGTGTCAATAATATAAGTAAGTTTTTTAAACTAAAACAGGATTAAAAAGATTCTTAAAAAATATGGAAAATATGTACCTCTAGAATTAAAACCTGCTTATTTTTTGAGCTAGAAAAGCAAGATTTATAAAATAGTTTAAAAAAGTAATACCAATATAATATTTTTAATAGAATAAACAACTAAAAGCAGCATTGTTTGGAAGAGAAATACCTTTTGCATCTTCTCCTTCTGTTGGTGAACTGGGTATAATAACTGGAGTGGGCCCAAAGTTGTCCTGTGAAGAAGCCACAAATTCTAAAGAATTCCTGTTAAAATGAATGAAAGACTGCATTTTGTCCACTGCAAAATATAACTGAAAAACTTATCTAGGACAAGTGGTGGCTCTGAGGCTAGGGATCTGCACTGGCATTCGGAAGGCTGCCGGTTCGAATCCCGTAAATGCCAATAGGTACTCTGCTCTGTTGGGCCATTGAGCAAGGCCCTTAACCTGCAATTGCTGAGCACTTTCAGTAGTGAGAAAAACGCTATATAAATGCAAAGAATTTATGTATTTATTTATGATATTATGACAGTTAAAACACTCAATACATCTAACAAAAAAAGAAAATGCCACAATTTTATTCTAATAAGTTAAATTTAAAAAAAAGTTACAATTCACTAAACAACTGCAGAACAACACACTCTGTTTTGGAGCCAGCCTCACACATAAGATTTGCTTGAGCAATCATCATTCTATCTCGTGCTTCTCATAAATGTATCCAACTTATTTAGGGCAATACACTTAGAATATATAGTAATAATGATTCCAAAATGTTTTTGTGGATTTTTGCATTCACAGAACCTGCAAATCACATGGGATAACTGAATTATGTTAAAACTGTGCTTTTTCATTTTAAATCTTCCTATCTGAAGAACTGGATGTGACAGAGTAATTCCATTGACAAATTTGCATTTAGCACTCTGAAATCTATAAATAACACCTAAACATTTATTTATTTTTTGCAGACCAGTGCAATGGTATGTTTAGGAATATTCTAAATATGACTGGTGATTTTGACTTCCAAAAATGACACTTAGGTATGATATGTGGAATATTGTATCCAACAGGGACACATGTTCCCTGAGAATGAGCTCATACTTTAAATCTATACGCACCCCTTTCCAGTAACCACAGCGAAGAGAACTATGGTACAAAATAAAGGATGTATTTAACTTGCTTTAAAATAAATTTTTCACTCTTAATATACTTTACAGTATGCATACATAATACGTATAGCCGAATACAACCTATAGAAAAAAAAAACTGTCTTACAATTCTACGGTGAGGCCTTTCATTATTGTATGTCTACAATGGAGGCATTTCTCTTAGGTACAGATTTCTTCCGTCGGTGCAAAATGGCACCTGGGTCAATAAGGCTGTGACAGGTTTTATACCCAACACTTCCCAAATGACAACAACCTATATATATTAGGCTCTATTCTACAAATTTAGCATATTCAGTGAACTATTTGCAGGTTCTACTGACCAGTGCTATATACAGGTTAGACTGACTTTCATCAATTTAGTAAATTCTGCTGTATGTGGTTTAACTTCTAGAAAATTGGAACAGTGCACTTGTTCTAATCATTAACCTTCAATAAGGTTCCTTTGTACAATCCTCACACTTTCACAGATGCCTGTAAAATGTGTTTGCTTTACTTTAAGTTATCAAATGTATATTCATAATAAGCATATTAAACAAAACTCACAGTTACAGACTACAGTCTCACATAGTTATTTTTCAACTTTGGTTACAAATATTTACCCATTTTCTAACAAGCTTAGAAGGTGCAGAGTAATCAGCGACAAGTAACACTAAATGTAATGACAGTCAATGGCAGGACACACTCACAAGCACACCCAAAGTCACTGATACTCAATCAACTGAGGTGTAAATTGGGGTAACAGGTACAGTATGTCGTTGAGAGGACCCAGTGAAAATAAACTCATGAGGACAAAGGAAGTGTGTTTACACAGAAAGTCTACAAGCCACCACTTGTGAAATACAGAGTGTAGTTCTCTTTTACACCGTTTCAAAAGTTGAAAAAAAAAGGTAAAAACTTACTGAGATAGACTCTCCTGTGCCAGAGGTGTTTGTCCAGAAAAGTGAAGTAAACACAGGTTAGCTGCAGGGGTGGACACATGTGCAAACTGACTCTGTACTGCAGACACAGTGGTATCTACTACAGTAGCTGAAAAACAGAGGAGGAAAGGTAATCTTCAAATGTCCTGAGGGTGAAAAAAAAAAATTTTTCATAATTTTCATAGTTTTCTTGGTGAATAAGCAAACAATATGTGATGCAAATTATTGTGTAAATGAGGAACAGCACTATTTAGTAAAACTTTACAAAGATACTGGCCAAAGTTTCCAACATTCAACATTTCAAAGTAGCGACTTGAAATTCAGAAACCAGGAGTATATATATGCACTTGAAAATTCCATCAAAGTCCTCCAGATGAGGACTTTTGCTTACTTTGAATTTCATTTGCTAAAACGTTTGTATACTCCAGGGGCCTCATGCATAACACCATGCGTAGAATTTGCACTATAACATGATGTAAGCACAAAAGCGGAAATGTACTTATACACAAAAAAATCCAGATGCATAAATGTGTGCGAATGCCAGCTTCCGCGTTCTTCTGCTACATAAATCCTGGTCAGAGTGAAAACTAACACATGTGCACATGCCTGCTGCCCCACCCCAACTCCTCCCAGAATTATGCATCTTTGAATATGAAAATTAATATAAATAGCCCTTAAGCTCAGTATTCTGTGAAAAGGAAATGGCAAAAGCACTAGGGAAAATAGAATTTCAGCGAATACCAACTGGATGCAAGGAAAAACGTACTATTTGTTGGTTTAAACAGTGGTATAAAAACAAAAGGAAGTTGATCAAGTGACATAGCGTGTCAGAGAAACTTGAAAGCTCAAGTTCACAAGATCGTACAGTACCCGAAATAAAAAAAGAAGTTGTCAGATATCAAACTCGCCATGAAAAGGCGAGTCGTAGCCAGCCCACTGTCAGAGCGTCATATAAAAGCTTATTAGGGTATAGAGGAAAAAATAAAAAAGGCAACAGTGGGGAAAAAAGCACGAAACATCAACTTTAATCTCGACAATTGCCACTTTAATCACGTAGTTTATTTTGTCATTAAAGTAGAACATCATAAACATCTAAAAATTGTTTAATTTACTAATTTCTCAAATCCCATTGTAACTAAAGTAGTATGTTAAATGTTTTGTTTTGTATTTAATCTTCTATGTGCTCTGTGTGTGTGAATCACTACATGCTTGCAGGCTTTCTCTTCCTCCAACAGGACACAGAATCCATTACATTCATGATATTACAGCTCTCTGAATAATTAAAATACTGAGATGTATACGTGTTATCATTTTCATGATGACAGGAGTTAAAGCACGTTATTAAACATGGGAACACAGTGGCGCAGTGATTGTTCATGTCTCACGCAAGATGCTTCCTGCTCCATGCGCAACCTTCGATGAAATACTTTATTGTAGCAGTACTGTCTCTTTCAAACATACAAACCTCCAATTCCTGTCCTTACTTTTCTTTCTCCAAATACCCAATCGCCATACAATCAGCTCTGTAACAGACGTTAAGCAATCTGTAAGCTTAGAACAGCGATTCTTCAAAACTTTTAAGGAACACTGAAATATCTTCGTAGTACGTGTTTAATTATTCTCTCCATCTATCCTTCCAGTGTCACGTCAGCACTACAAGAATACAGCGCAAGGCAGGAACAATCCGTGAATGGAGCACCAGCAGCTCACTAGTGCTGCGGACCGTGTCCTCACATGTTTAATTATTAAAAATATAGATTATTTATATAAAGTTACAGTTTTATCTGTATAATATAATATACATATTTTGCTGCATTTCATCTTAAAAATTACATAGTCATCATATGTAAATACGCGCTTTATAAAGTGGCTCAGGTTGGTAATATTATAACTATCACAAGTTTACAGTGAGGTAATTGTACTTATAAGTACAAACAGTTCTACAAGGAGCACTTGATGGACTGATTTGAGTGCGTTTAAAAGTTCTTGGGATGAAACTGTTTCTGAACCGCGAGGAAAGGCTCTGAAGCATTTGCCATATGAGAGCAGTTCAATAGACAGCATGGCTGAGGCAGCGTGTGCTTTATGCTGTATACCGATAATTCTCTTTCCGATCAGCTGTACAGCTGTGATTCACACTCAGATACAGTGATATAAATACTCCAAATGGTGCAGTGAGAGTAATATGGAAAAAGATGATCCGATGTGGCAACCCCTAACGGGAGCAACTAAAAGGAAAAGAAGAAGGTGCAGTGACAGTAACAACGCTAAAGCAGTTATAGTACTTGGAATAGTTTGACCACTCTGTGGACCATAATATTGTTACAGGTTAATTACAATCAGATGCATCAAACTAATAAACAATATTTGGTTAATTTCAGTGTATTTATAAAGCTGCGTCAGGGATGTGGATTTAAAAAAGAAAGGGTAACTACACAGGAACAGTAGCACTGCTTTGATGCTAGGTGCCGCCAGTCTGCAAAACCGTGCGCAGAACTTGCATACGACAGGGTATGAGCTACCGTGGAAATGTGCGTGGCTTAATGCCAAGTTTAGGTTTTATACATAGCGATTTGAACGTGGAAATGTTCTTAAGCAACAATTTTTGTGCATACACACCGTTTATACATGAGGCGCCAGGTCTTTTCAATAATGATTTGACTAATTTTGAATTGTCACACATTTTAGTATTACCTGCAAACTTAACCAGCTTGTTATTTATTTTATAATAATTCTCAGCATCCATACCTGATGCTTTTAGTATCAGTTAGGACAAAAGATATTTGTCTATGCATTATACAGCTCTTATTTCTTTACAATTTTATTTTTAAGGCTCTCATTTTTTCCACTGTGGAGGTCTTCTTATTTTATTTATTTATTTATTTATTAAACTGCTTCCTAGTCTTGTGGGGCTAGATATCGTTCTCTGGATAAAAATACACATTTGGAGACACTTGCTTTAATCTTGTCAGTGAAAAGCAGTGACAATCAACCACACAAGCAAAAGAGAATCTTGCTGCAAAGCAGAGCTTATTAAATTTGTTAAGGTAACATTAATGGTAATACAGTATATCAAAACAGATGTCTTAGGAATAATATTTGATACAATGCCCAGTGTGGGCCAAATGGTCTTTTGGCTTTTGAACCTCTGCAGATTTTTTTTTTCGAGTTTTTATATTTCTGTCCTTCATTGCCTGATGACTATTGCATCAGACTTATTACTTTAATCATCAGAGAGACTTAAAAAATAAAAAACTAAATTAAGCAATTTAAAAATGAATTTACTAGTTTTAGTATTTCATTAATTCATTCACTCATTCGTATATTCATTTATTTCTAATTTATTACTTTTGACATGCTATAGAAATAAATATTTATATCGATTTACCATTATGGTATATTTATTATGTGTTAAAAAACTGCAACCATGTTCTGGTACTGTATTTACAATTGAACAATAACACTACTTTTGCAACTAGTCCAGTGAGGACACTGAATGTCAAATATAATCTGGTCTAACAGATTTTGTTTTTCTTGCAGTAGATTATGCTTATTTTTAAAACATGTAACATGCATTTATATTTTTACCTGGTGTCTTTTAGGAAGACTTTTCAGCCAAAGACAATTCATCTATAAATAATGACAAGCTTACTATTGTTTAAACCAAGGTTATTTATAGTTAACGAAAACTAAAATCAAAACTGAAACTATTAATAGAAAAACATTTTTGTAAACTGAAATTAAAGAATTAAAAAAAATGAAATGAAAATCTAGACTAACTGAAATAATTTACTAAAAACATTTTAGTTTTCCTTTTTGAAATAGTCATGCCATTAGTCTTTAACCCTTGTAAGTTTTAACTCTAAAACAGAAAGTAATCCACCATGAGCAGCACACATTTAATCACTCAGTAAATGGTGGCTGTTGACGAAGGGCAGCTGTTCACACAGCATTTTGCAGTGACAGAGTGAGCTGAATAGAGGTGCGTAAAGCGAGTGACGAAAATTACTGTATGAGAATAGGGACAGTTTTTCAGGAGCTGATAGTGACAACATGGTAGATTCAGGTTCAAGTGGTAGGTGATGACACCATGGTGATGATTTTGCTTTGAATGTGCTCGGTAGCTTTCAAACCTGCCATTCACTGGATCTCCAGGGCTCAAGAGAGAAGTATTAGATACAGACAAACCCTTACAGAATTTTAGTCTATTCATAAATGGTGGCATGTAGCTATAATTCAGACTGAGCACAAGATACAGTATGTACACATCAACTAATGCAGCAGCACACAATAAGCTAAATTCCAGGCTGCATGAGTCTGATGTCCGTTATGATGAGCTGCCGCATTTCTTTACGCTGCTTATATATCAAGATGTAATTCAAGTTGGAACGTGCTCGTCAACAAAATCTTTACCATATGGACATAAAAATCACACATGAGTAACGTTTCAGTTTATTTCTAAGGCGTCTGCATTTTGTTGACAATAATTCACCTGCCGCTTAACACAGGACAAATCTTTATTGAAAATAAAATGGCACTAATCAAGAGACTGACAGCCATCATACAAGATCAGCATATTGTTACTGACCAATCACTTTTGCTTTAAAAAGTAATTTAACAAGGAAGTGATACAAACCTTGTAAAATGTACTTAAATTTGTAAAGTTAGCAATGTCTCTACTGGACTATAGGTAGGTAGGTGAAGAGAGACTGCTAACTAGTGAAAAACTGAATGTGTTTTAGCATTCATTCTATGTTTATTAAATTTACCTTTTGTAGTTTACATTCACAGCCTAAAATATCTGATTATGTGAAAAAAATCTAGTAGCAAAATTGTGGCAGGGGAGAGGGAAGTCTGGGCCTCTGTTCTCAAGCTGCTGCCCCCATGACCTGACCTCGGATAAGCGGAAGATGATGGATGGATAGATGGAAATTGTGCTTTAAAATATTTGTCCCCTTTTTTCAAATTTTCTCTCTCTGTAAAATAAATAGTTGAAATATCTTTTTTTTTTCCTCAACATAAGCCATATCATACATATAGCATACCAGGGATTTTTCCTGCCTTGCTTCTAAAACTGCTGGGGTATGATCCAAGTTTCCAGTGATCCTGCTCTGGATAAGCACACTTAGAAAATGTATATATTGTTCCTAATCTCAGATGCTGTCTCTGTCGTTTTGTGGCTGTCCATACACCTATTACCTGCTCTTACTCTGCTCATTAAGGGTTTACTGTTCTTATGCAGGCGTTTCAAGTCTCACAAACCTTACCCTTAACACTACATGCTTGTTTTTCTTTGTTTCTCTCTGTAGAGCCAGGTAGGGTCTGCACACTGATTCAAGAATATGACACCTGTTCTTCCTAAGCCCCCCATGATTTTCATGATTGCAACTGTCAGAACACAGTAGAATCTATTTTTTGATTTTGGCATCTTTTCAGGCCTGCAAGTTGCAAAATTCTGTCTATAAATTTTCTGTGCCTGAAATGGAATCAGAGATCAATATGAATGGTAGAAAATAATAAAGCCCAGTATGGGAGATTTTTGAATGCAATAATGAAGGCATTCATCATAAGCACAGGATATGTTGTGTGCTGTAGACAGAGCAAAAAACAGTCGAACCTTAAAATTCACCTAAATTTTATTACAAATTGGCCCATTCTGGGCAATTAAAAGGAAAAGATGAAAAGTGCCAACAGTGGGCACACATTTGCTCAGCACAAATGACATAGTAAATATTTAAAAAATTATAAAATAGTATAAAATTGTTCATATTCGGTATCCGATTTGATTATGCTTGTTTTTATCAGACAAAAACAAAACCGGATAGTAAACCATGTAATAAGCTTGCACTAACATTAAACTCTTATTATATCGAAAGCCATTTAAGTGCACAGTTCCGTCTGACTGTGACTCAAAACTGAACTCAATAGTAGCTCTTTAACCATGCCATAATTATGAAAACTAAAACTGAAACTAATGGATATAAAAATAAAACAGAAATGTCTTTGTGAAATAAAAACTAAACTAAAAATGCATGATGAAGGAATACTAAAACTAAACTGAATTTCCAAGGTCAGAAAAAAAGAAATAAAATCTAATATAAAAAGACAAAACTCTAATAACCACATGTACACCAGCACCACTGTTCTTTGCTGTTTAAATTAATACTTTGAGCTCCACCTTCATGAAGCATTGGATTGGTTGAGAAATTTAACACACAGTGAAGTGTCTAATTATTCCCCACACACATTTTAGCTACATGCACGCATAGTTAGCTCAAGATGTATATAATTGACACAGTCAATTATTTAAATTTGCCGTTTTTCATGGCCTGCATTGAAGCAATGCGTTTTTACCATTTTCAAAAGATCATCATGGTAGCGCTAAGTTCAACTACAGGTCCTTCGTGTAATATAAGGCAGACTTCTGAAGTGTATTAGTACTTTAAGCTAAAGCTAAATAATACTTTGTTTTGTATCATATCAGCACAACAGCTATGCAGGAGCATCTAGGAAGAAAACATTCTGGAGCATTCAGGACAGCATTGTAAGTTCTAATTACTTTTGTTAGTTCTGATTTTGTTAGTGTGACAGAAATGGTGTAAAATAAGCATGATAACATTGTTAGCTAGTGATTATCCTGAGGTTTATGATACATTACTTTGTTCTCACTTTGTTAGTTCCCCCCCCCCAAGTTTTTCTTACACAATATGAATTGTTGCTAGAAATAGAAATAATAAGTTGCGTTCAAGTGTTGCTTAAACTGATCTTTGCACTAATGTTGGACTGCTAAACAGATTATATGTTTGTGTGTTATTGAAATCTAATATAAACAAACGCCACTGTTATATGATCTTGAGTTTTTTCACTTATGTTGTACTGCTAAGCAGATCTGATTGGTAATATCTGATCTGAATTCCACTACGTTTGTTATCAAACATTTATTCATGAACTTAAATCATTTTGATTGAGACATTTTGAGTTTGCATTCCTTTATGCACTTTATAACATAATACAGTGTCAATATTCTAATGATAAAAGTTTTTCATGTTTGCTTTTTTGTATTTGTTAAAGTTTTAACAGAGTAATCCAAAATGATTATTGTTGACTGACAACTTTGTTACATATTCTGCTGCTTAATTCTACTAAAAGGTCTCAGAATGACAGGATGGCTTGTGTGTCATTTACGTCCTTCTTCTATAACCCATAATATACAGTGGGTACGGAAAGTATTCAGACCTCCTTCAATTTTTCACTCTTTGTTATATTGCAGCCATTTGCTAAAATCATTTAAATTAATTTTTTTTCCTCATTAAATGTACACACAGCACCCCATATTGACAGACAAAAAAAAGAATTTTTGAAATTGTTGCAGATTTATTAAAAAAGAAAAACTGAAATCTCACATGGTCCTAAGTATTCAGACTCTTTGCTGTGACACTCGTATATTTAACTCAGGTGCTTTCCATTTCTTCTGATCATCCTTGAGGTCACCTTCATTTGAGTCCAGCTGTGTTTGATTATACTGATTGGACTTGATTAGGAAAGCCACACACCTGTCTGTCTAAGACCTTACAGCTCACAATTCATGTCAGAGCAAATGAGAATCATGAGGTCAAAGGAACTGCCTGAAGAGCTCAGAGACAGAATTGTGGCAAGGCACAGATCTGGCCAAGGTTACAAAAAAATTTCTGTTGCACTTAAGGTTCCCAAGAGCACAGTGGCCTCCATAATCCTTAAATAGAAGAAGTTTGGGACGACCAGAACCCTTCCTAGAGCTGGCCATCCAGCCAAGCTGAGCTACCGGGGGAGAAGAGCCTTGGTGAGAGAGGTAAAGAAGAACCCAAAGATCACTTTGGCTGAGCTCCAGAGATGTAATCAGGAGATGGGAGAAAGTTGTAGAAAGTCAACCATCACTGCAGCCCTCCACCAGTCAGGGCTTTATGGCAGAGTAGCCTGTCGGAAGCCTCTCGTCAGTGCAAGACACATGACAGCCCGCATGGAGTTTGCTAAAAGACACCTGAAGGACTCTGAGATAGTGAGAAATAAGATTCTCTGGTCTGATGAGACCAAGATAGAACTTTTTGGCCTTAATTCTAAGCGCCATGTGTGGAGACAACCAGGCACTGCTCAACCAGGCACTGGGTGTTTTTCAGTTGCAGGGACAGGACGACTGGTTGCAATCGAGGGAAAGATGAATGTGGCCAAGTACAGGGATATCCTGGACAAAAACCTTCTCCAGAGTGCTAAGGACCTCAGACTGGGCCGAAGGTTTACCTTCCAACAAGACAATGACCCTAAGCACACAGCTAAAATAACGAAGGAGTGGCTTCACAACAACTCAGTGACTGTTCTTGAATGGCCCAGCCAGAGCCCTGACTTAAACCCAATTGAGCATCTCTGGAGTAACCTAAAAATGGCTGTCCACCAACGTTTACCATCCAACCTGACAAAACTGGAGAGGATCTGCAAGGAGGAATGGCAGAGGATCCCCAAATCCAGATGTGAAAAACTTGTTGCATCTTTCCTAAGAAGACTCATGGCTGTATTAGCTCAAAAGGGTGCTTCTACTAAATACTGAGCAAAGGGTCTGAATAATTAGGACCATGTGATATTTCAGTTTTTCTTTTTTAATAAATCTGCAACAATTTCAAAAATTCTTTTTTTTGTCCGTCAATATGGGGTGCTGTGTGTACATTAATGAGGAAAAAAATTAATTTAAATGATTTTAGCAAATGGCTGCAATATAACAAAGAGTGAAAAATTGAAGGGGGTCTGAATACTTTCCGTACCCACTGTATACTGTATACTAACCCATAATATGCAGTTAATTCCATCAGTCTAAAATTTTAAGTATCAGATGTCTCTGTAGATGCTAAGCGTTATTTAGCAGATTAGTCAACAAATCGAAAAAACAATTGCTAGACTAATCATTTATAAAATAGTCATTAGGTGCAGTTCTAGATGTTTGCTGACAGAAGCATCTTATAAGCGTGTAAAAGAGGAAAATACTGTTGACAAAATATGCAATTTGAAATAATTTCTCTAAAGTTAAATCTGAAACAACAAACTAACTGAAATTAATTTAAATTTCACAGAGTATTTCTCTGTATGTTTTAAGGATTGCTGACATGGAAGTGAAAGCTGCTTTAGGCAAGACAGATTATAGTAGTCATTGACCCATTCTTCGTCCAAACCCGCTTATCCAAGGCATGGAGCAGCTGGAACATAGCCTATCAAGCAACGGGCACATGCAAGAACCATGGGTCATGAAATAATGAAGGACATCTGAACATTAGTTGGAAATTCTTGTAGAGTCCATTGCTGAATTCATCAACTGCTGTAATGGAAGGATTTTTCTAAAGAGAGGGGGGGATCAAGAGAGCAGATGGGCGTTGGTCGCTCAGCGCAAAAACCAGCTTCAAGAAGGAAAAGTACTGGGAATATGGCCAGAGGGTCATGCTGACTTGTTTTTCACTTCAAAGGGCTTCACTACGCAATTCTTATTTTTGTGTGCCTCCTGGTACCAGGTGTCGTCATCATCAGGACCAAGTGCAAAACAACACCGCGTCCCGTGGAAAGGTGTGTGTGCTGAAACTAATCACTTCTGTATACACTGCTTACACGTAAGCCGCTTTGGGCAAGGACGCTCAATTAGTATATAAGGGAAGGTTCCGCCCTCAGTTTCTTTGGAGGCTCAACCATGGGGACAGCGCGCACCGCCCGGTAAATTGGAATGGCAAATAATAAGTTGATCCTCTGACAAGACTGACAAGCGGGCCCCCTCAGTCTACTGGTCTGGGATGATGGCTCTGTGCCTTTTCATATGTTTGTAAGTATTGTTTTGCTTTTGTATGTCTGCATTATATTGCATTAGATGTGTTTGATTATTATAATTAATTAAGTAAATAAAATAGAAGTATTGGACCTCTTCTCTCTGATTCTTTGCCTACTTATGTTCATATCCCTGGAACCATTTTCCCGTAACAAAACAACTGCTTTCATTCAAGTCCCTTTGGTGATAACCTTGGGCAAGTTACCCTGATGAAGTTCTTACACATTGTATCTAGGTGAAATCCATGCAAACGTTCCCTTCTGGAACTGTCAAAAGTACAAGAGTACAGTATACCTATCTCCTGAAATATAATATACTAGAACTTGGGGCAATGCTGGGGGTTGATTTTGATGGGCTAGATCATTCACAGAAGAGCTAGGGCACACACAGTCGATAGCTGCAGTGGAATATTATAGTAAATAGGTGAAGCTGTAACTATAACGTGACTTCCATTATCTACAGCCTGGGCAAGTACAATATAATGCAACCCAAGCACCCCCATCCAATACATCAACAGGTTTTGGAAAAAGGAAAGTCCATAAATGAGGAAAATGCAAAACACCTAGAACCTATAGCATTCACAACATTAGACAGTTTGTATGTAAAAGTCAAAAGGCTATTTTATAGCCTGTGATACAGATAACTGAGCGAGTGTTTATAGTACATATAGTCATATATTGTATTTAACCTAGCCACAGGAAATGCACAAACCAGTGTGTTTCTTCGTGTTAGTCCCAAGCCCGGATAAATGGGAAGGGGTTATGTTAGGAACGGCATCCGGTGTAAAATTTGCCAAATCAATATGTGGACAACAGTACAGGCACTGGGTGACAGTGAAGAGTTGCCAGACAGTTGGGCAACTACAGCAGATGTATTAAGGGTGACAGCAAGAAAGGTGTCTGGCATGACATCTGGACAGAAGAAGGAGGGAAAGGAAACCTGGTGGTGGAATGGGAAAGTAAAGGAGAGTATAAAGAGGAAGAAGGCGGTGAAGAAGAAGTGGGATAGTGAAAGAGATACAGAAAGTAGACAAGAGTATAAGGAGATAAGGCACAAGGTGAAGAGAGAGGTGGCAAAGGCTAAAGAAAAGGCGTATTATGAGTTGTATGAGAGGTTGGACACTAAGGAGGGAAAAGGACCTGTACCGATTGGCTAAACAGAGGGACTGAGGTAGGAAAGATATGCAGCAGGTTAGGGTCATAAAAGATAAAGATGGAAACATACTCACAAGCTAGGATAGTGTGTTGAGCAGATGCAAAGAGTACTTTGAGAGGCTGATGAATGAAGAGAATGAGAGAGTGAGAGAAGCCTGGATGACGTGGAGATAGTGAATCAGGAAGTGCAACGGATTATCAAGGAGGAAGTAAGGACAGCTATGAAAAGGATGAAAAAAGGAAAGGCCGTTGTTCCAGATGACTCCAGACGAGTTTTCAACGAGATTGTTTAATGGAATCTTGGAAAGTGAAAGGATGCCTGAGGAGTGGAGAAGAAACTCAGGACTGGTGCTGATATTTAAGAATAAGGGGGGTATGCAGAACTGTAGTAACTGCAGGGGGACAAAATTGATGAGCCACAGCATGAAGTAATGGGAATTAGTAGTGGAAGCTAGATTATGAAGTGAGGTGATGATTAGTGAGAAGCAGTATGGTTTCATGCCAAGAAAGAGCACCACAGATGCAATGTTTGATCTGAGGATATTGATGGAGAAGTATAGAGAAGGCCAGAAGGAGTTGCATTGTGTCTTTATAGACCTGGAGAAAGCATATGACAGGGTGACTCGAGAGGAGCTGTAGTATTGTATGAGGAAGTTGGGAGTGGCAGAGAAGTACATAAGAGTTGTACAGGATATGTACAAGAGAAGTGTGACAGTGGTGAGGTCTCCTATAGGAGTGATGGATGCATTCAAGGTGGAGATAGGATTACATCAGGGATCGGCTCTGAGCCCTTTCTTATTTGGAATGATGATGGACAGGTTGACAGATGAGATTAGACAGGAGTCCCAATGGACTATGATGTTTGCTGATGACATTGTGATCTGTAGTCATAGTAGGGAGCAGGTTGAGGAGACCCTGGAGAAGTGGAGATATGCTCTGGAGAGGAGAGGAATAAAGGTCAGTAGGAACAAGACAGAAAACATGTGCGTAAATGAGAGGGAGATCAGTGGAAAGGTAAGGATGCAAGGAGCAGATTTGGCGAAGGTGGATGAGTTTAATTACTTGGGATCAACAAGTAATAGGGATTGTGGAAGAGAGGTGAAGAAGACAGTACAGGCAGGGTGGAATGGGTGGAGAAGAGTGTCATGAGTAATTTATGACAGACAGGTATCAGCAAGAGTGAAAGGAAAGGTCTACAGGACGGTAGTGAGACCAGTTATGTTATTTGGGTTGGAGATGGTGGTACTGACCAGAAAGCAGGAAACAGAGCTGGATGTAGCAGAGTTAAAGATGCTAAGATTTGCACTGGGTATGACGAGGATGGATAGGATTAGAAATGAGTACATTGGAGGGTAGTCATATGTTGTATTTAATGTATTGGGTTGAATTAATTTCCTGGTGTTCATACTGCAGTAGTGTCACTAGTCTGTTAGAGACATTCACAAAATAATTAAATTTCACTAGGTACACATGACAAAAATTCAGACTTGAACTTATACAGTTTACATAATTTTTACATACTCAGCCATCAAATTGTGATAAAAAACAACCTTTAAATCAGGATGGAATATGTGCCCAGCTGTGTTACTTCAATTTAGCTGTGAAAAAAATTTGCAAAATCATATGCTAAGGTCACAGCATGCATGCTATCATAATGAACAGATTTTGCTGCAACAAGAAACTAGTTCTCTGTTTTCCTTTAACATAGATAGCTGCACTTGCCCACCTAGGCAAACTGCACAGAAAATATCAATAATAAATGGTTATACATTTGTTATTTTCTATTGTTTTTTGAAGGGGCATAGTCATCTTATAAAAATACAAAAAATGCAAACAAATTTCATGACACCAAATAAAAAAAAAATCGAATGGTGATGCTATACGCATGAAAACTTCTAATGACAATATAAAAAGTTAAAATATAGAATATGAATCCTTTAAATTAACTTGAAATTACCTTTACTTTCACATTCAAACATGTCTTCTTGTGTGGATGGAACTTTTGAACTATTTTCCAAGTCAGATGGTCCCTCAGCCTGTGAGCGTTCCCCAAGTAGTAAGTCATGAACTGTCGTTTTTTTATTATCCATACTGATTGCCTCTAACTGAAGGTTTGTAGTACAACTGGATGCAGCTTCTGACCTGTTAAAAATATATGAATAAAATCAAGAAAAATAACGAATTTATTAGGTGGCAAAGCTACCACACAAAGTTCAGACACAAGTGGTGAAAAAACAAGAAAGGGAAGTTTAATCACCAATCTGTGCGTGCCCAACACACACACACCACCCCACCCCGCAAATAAAATAACCCTTAAATTTAAATATCAACACAGAGACTTCCAAGTTTTACTTGCTAAAATGAGAAGTAAATTATAAGTCTTGTGGCCTGTACAGCATGCCTTCCCAAAGACTCCAATACTTGTTTAACACTAGAATCCCTGAAGCCTACGAAAAAAACTCATAATCCCAGCCCACCTTAAATTCCTTCACACTTCTCCATCAGCATCCTTTGTTTTGTAAATGTGCAGATTAGCAAATTCAGTAAGCAGCTGGCTATCCCATTCCCCACCCTTGATGGAGCTCAATTCGGGTAAAAAAGTTCTCCCATTTCAAGCCAAGGCTCCTTATCTGCGTATGATTTGCCTAGAGTTGTATAGGGTAAGTAATACAGTATATCCTTATTATGTATGCATGCATTTCATGTGTGTTCCGTGTCTACAAAGATCTGGGTAAGTGAAGGATGAGAGGAAATGCAAGAAATGCTGAACACATGCCTAAAGCAGAAACTTTTTCCATTTTGCACTAATAACGACATGAAGTGTATAATGTGTGAAGACTTTAGTCTAAATATCAAATAAACATACGTGCTTTTATTCAAGAATATAACCAAAGTAAAAAAAAAAAAAAAAATCATTCAATTTACATGTTCCTGTCAATGAGTTACAAACTCAAGCTCAAATATCAATCGACAGAAAGCTAATACATATTCCTGAATGGTGTAGAGGTGTGAGCTGCTGCCTTATAACTGAAAGGTTGCTGGTTCGAGACCAGCTGCTCTGCTTTTTGAGTAGCGAGTTGCTATTATTATTATTACAATAACATAATAAAAACATACACTTGATTTGAGGCTGTAACACCCGGTGTAAATTCTGACTACTTGTTAAAGATAGAGCTTTTTTTTTTTTTTAATTATTATTCACTTTTATTCTCTCAATGACATTCACGTGGTAGAATGAACTTGCCTCGCCCTCTTTGAGTTGATGCCGTTTATCTCCATTCTTTTCACAAGAGCAGAGATGACCACAGTTGGTACTGTAATTGATGCCTCTTCAGAACTACTTGTTGTCCAGGCAATCAAAAATACGATGTCCCGTGACCGCTTTCAGACTGGACAAAGGCAGGACCGTAACAACAGACACCTCCTTTACAGCTCTTTCGCTGGCTAATAGACTACTGCACCGCAACGCAACTCTGCTTGGCACCATAAAGTAAAATGGGACTTCCATCTACAACTAAAGTCACTTTAGTACACAAGCAATTTGCCACGTTAGTATTTAGATCTGGCAGTGTCATACTGATGGTGTATGCACCTAAAAAGAAGCCGCCTTTGATTTCAGTCTGTAACAGCCAATGTAAAGTTTGCTACCTGTAAAAGATATTGCTGAAGGGGTGTAAGCAGACACACAAATGCTGGTGAATCGTGTCTGCTTGATATCTTGTTGTCACTTCAATTGTTTGTTATTTAGTTTCACTCTTGAATAAAATCACACTTGTCTAATTTTTTTACAAAAGTGTTTATTTTATATTCCAGTAACCCCTTGAATGAGACTGAATCTGTCTCTGCCTCTCTCAAAAACGCATTTATACA
>NC_053165.1:124755626-124854592 GCF_016835505.1 Polypterus senegalus | reverse complement strand
GCGCAATGCCGGTTTTGCAGATGAATACGGAAGTAATTAATGATGAAACCACAGAGCCATCTTTCAGATGAAGAAGTAACTTTGCATGCTGGTACTTTAAATTAAATAAAGAATTTATTCAAAAAAGTGTTTTAGTTTTTGATTTTATTCATAAAAATTATAATAAATTATTGGGAATTTTAAAATAAAAATTTTTGATTTACGACCAAAATCTTGCGTTATGACCCGAATTTGGTCACAGGTATCCACTTGCGCGATTAAAAACAAACAACCGAGAGTGTTAGTAAGCGTCAGTCGGAGCCCAGATACATGTGTTTGTGGATGTCATTTCGGTCATTGCAGTGATTTACCTATATATATAATGCACTAAGACCATGCAAGCAAGACAAATAATTGCTAAGGAAGGAAGAGAAGGTAACGAAGGTAAAGAAAGCGATTACAATCGAAACTAAGATGGAAATTGTGTGGAAATATGAAAGTGCTGTTCGTGTGACCGATCTCACTAATATGTACAGCATGTCGAAATCCACCATCTCGACAATTTTACAAAGAAACGATTTGCATAAGGAGGCTTCTTCTAAACCAGAGGTCACTAACAGGCGGACCTCGGTCCGCATCCGGACCGCAAAGCTGTCTCATACGGACCTTGACTTACAGCCAAAACAAAGGTTATCATTTAAACATGATGGGGCGCTTCTATTTTTACCCGGCGCAGCTTTTGTAATCTTTACGGTAATGGTGAGGAAATACACAGTATACGCGCTAAGCCATTTCACGTGATACCTCTCATCCAATCAAGTCTGCGGATTCTAGTCGGTGAACGTTGTTTTACGAATCCATGTACGCAAACAGAGGAGGGATTTTTCAGAGATACGGTCGAAAAGAAGAAAGATAGTGAAACGTGTGCTAGAGGCAAGGTCAGGAACCGAAACGTTCGAAAGAAATGTAGCGATAAAAATAAAGACTACTGAGAGATACTGTGAGACTGTGCTGGATAAAGAAGAGACGAGTGACACGGCGAAAGGGACAGAAATATACGGAGCAAATGGCGCTCTCTAAAAGAAGGAAAGTGGACAGCGAAAATAGGGTATTTAATCCAGAATGGACAAACTCATTTCTGCTCATACTTCCCACTGGAAACACTAAACCTGTGTGTCTCATATGTTCAGAAACCGTGGCACTTGTAAAAAGTGCCAATGTGAAACGACATTATGAGACGAAGCATAAAGATTTTGAACGAACATACCCACTCAAATCTGAAGTGAGATCACAAAAATCATTAGTCTCAGAGGCCAATATGACTTAAGCATGCACAGTTTTCATAATTAATTTTTGTCTTATTTTTGAAGTGCAGCCCTACTTTTGTTTATTAAATTAAAGAAGAAATTATACACTGACAGAACAAAAAAGTACATATTTGCAGTCATACATAAATGTTCAGTTCTGTGTTTGAAAATAAATATTGTCAAAAGGATTATCAATTGTACTAAACTAATTTGATTTGAAAGTCTAGTATTAATTACATGCATATGTTGATACAACTACTAGGCTACTTAAATAGACATGATACTAAATAGTTAGACAACATGATCTTCAGACGGACCGGACCTTTGCTTCAAGAAATTTTCTCTGACTGGACCTCGATAGATTTTAGTTGAAGACCCCTGTTCTAAACAATAACCACCTTCCGTTTCATTCTCCTCCTCCTCCCTTCCTGCAGCCCAAAGATATCAAATTAAATGGTGAGCACAATAATAAATTGTTGTTTCTAGAATAGAATGCCTTTTATTGTCACTATACACATGTACAATGAGATTAAAAGCAGCTCCTTCAGTGCAGACATATGTGTAGAACACAACAAGTAAATTAACAAATAAACAAATGGTGCGAAAAGATGCAAAGAAGTTGCAAAAAAAAAGTTCTGTATAGGACTTGTATAGTTGTTTCTTTAGCCTTAGCATAATGTTGGATCTGCGGCCCCGCTTCTGCTTTCTTTCCCTCCTCCATCTGCGTTGTCTCCTAGACCTGACAACAATCCACGGAGAGCCCGCTGGTCTCGCTATGTTGTCTGGGATGTTGTGCATGTGATGAAAAACACTCGAAACAGATATCTGGCTCTGGACACAGATGTCTATAAGGTTCTGACGGGTGTAGCAGATGTTCGCCGAACCGATCGTGCACAAAAAAAAAAAAAAGTACAAAAAAGTGCACTGAAAAGGAGAGCCCTGAGCCGCTGCGACCATGCGCACCGCCATGCTCCTAGCTTAAGCTAGCCTACTTCTTGTAGGCTAGGCACTTTTTATAACTTTTTGGTTAGTACATTAGAAAAATTAATGGTGTTTTGGTAAATTAAGCGCATTATACAACCCTTTTTATTATGAAAAAGTTAAGTAAGTGTTGCAGTGGGAGGTTCGGAACGCATTATGGGTATTTTCATTATTTCTTATGGGAAAAATAGTCTTGACTTAGAACCAACTTGAGTTACAACCAGCCCTCGTAAACGAATTAAGCTCGTAAGTCAAGGGTCCACTGTATTGCGTATTTAAGTTAATCAAATTTATAACGAGTCTCCGGAAATCCACTCACCGATGTACCGTATTTGCGTATATGTTTAAACACAAAGGTTTCATTTTACCAAATTTCTCCGCAATCACTTCCTGATTTCCATCAAAAATGCCGGCAGTCTCAAATTCTCGCCGATAAACATGATAAATATACCTGAAGAAGCACTTTTAAGGAAATTTAGAAAATGTTGCTTGGAGAAGGGGGTTGGCTTAAATACCGGTCATCGGCAAATACATGTAATTTAGTAGGTAGAGAAGGGGGTTGGCTTATATTCTGGGATCTACGTTAAGTAAAATTATGTGAATAAAGTAGAATTAAGTGTTAAGATGCAATTGTGCAGTGATTATTGTGCAAAACCAAAGTTAGACAGGTGCATAGTTAAATGACAGACTAATTCCAAAACAAGGTAAGAGTATACGGTAGACAGCATAGTACTTAAACTTAAAAGCCTTACAATATTTACATACTTCTGACATATCACCTATGTCCGATCTCTATTCGCCTTATCTTTATTTCTCAGAATAAAAAATTCTCTTTTTTGCGCTAATGCAATGTTTACTTTCTTTGTTTTGACACTGTCGTTTTTTTCTGCTTTCATATTCTGTATCTTGCTCTGCATGTGTTTTGCGCCTACATTTTTTTTGAGTCTTTTGAATTCCAGTTTTCATTATCTCTAACCTGTTCTGTATGTGTTTGGCCCCCTTATTTTTTAACCTCTTTATGACGTTTTACTTTGTTTTCTACTCCATCTTTTATTTCTGACCTTGCTTTGTCCTGGTTTTTTTTCCCCCAATGACACCTGGTTCATGGTGATTATTTTCCCTTTTTCGAGTAATTTCCATTTGTTTGCACTACTGTGATCTTTACTGTCTTTTTTGTATACTTTCTAATTTTCCTACTTTCATATTTTTTAACTTTCTCCACATGTGTATCACGTCAATGTTTTTTTTTTTTTTTGAGTCTTTCGAATTCCACTTCTTTCATAATCTCTAACCTGCTCTGTGTATAGCGCCAACGTTTGTGAACATCTTTATGATGTTCTACTTTGTCTTTTGCTCTGTCTTTTAATTTTGAGCCAGATTGGACGTGCTTTTTTTCAATTCCACTTGTTCCGGGCTGATAATTACTTTCCTTATTTTCTGAATTTGAACCTAGATTATTCTTTTTTTCTCTCCAACGCTTTTGAGTCTCTTTTCTCCGTGCTGCTTTCTTCTTCACTTAGTAAATTGGCCTTTCATTTTATAACGTATTGTCCTTATACGCTTTATATGCGCTGAGAGCCCTGGATCTGTGTGTGCTCAAATCCTTTAGACGACTGCATGTTTTGCTGCCTCTTGGCTTATTTGATATTGTTTGTAAGTAGCACATGTCTTGCAAGAATCTCATGTTCTACGTCTTTGCGAGACAGTCCTGGGTCAATCTCTTGGCACAAAGTCTCATGTTTAAGGTCCACGTGAGACGCTCTCTGGCCAATCTCTTTTATCTCGCAGTTTCTTTTAAAGGTCTTCCGTGATCTTAACGTGAAGATCACGTCTGGACACCCTAGTGTTTCTCTCCAAGATTTTTTTTTATAATAGAGAGATTTATATAACTTTTAGGAGCAGGATTTGCCATACTGTAGACACAATTATATGATGATATTATGACATCTGGGTTGTAAGTTTATATGATTATTAGCTGTGTTAAACAGGTTTGAAATTTACTAAGACAATGAGCCTCTGTTTGTGCTGTTAATCAGATGCATCACAAGTTCAATATAATTGAGTGCGTTTCTGTATACGATATTTATTATTGCCTTGTACCGAGGCTAGTATTATTGGTTCACTGGAGATCCTTGCTCTTGAAAATGTTACATACACTTGCTCATGAGTAAACCATTTGTACTGTAAATCAATTCTTGCTTTTCCTAAAAATACAATTTTATAGGAAACCATTATTTTGAAATCAAACCAGTAATTAGCAAGAATAATGGAAATTTTGAATATAAACATATTTTCACCCTGTAGAATCAATTAGATTTTAATATAAAACTTTAATTTGTAATCTTCTCACATTACAAAGTTTTGATCAATGGCAATATAAACTTTGAATTGTGGTTTACTTTAACTTATTACATGCACTGTTGACAGGAACAGGCTGTACATTTAAATAAGTGTTGGACTATTGGTGTTTGCCTGTCTGTGTCTGGGCTGTACTTCCACAATATAAATACACACACACTCATGCATACAGTGTAGATAGATAGACAGACAGATTGTACCCATCATTATACATAATAAAGTGAAACTCTTACTTGCATGTGCTAATCAACATGCAACAGGTCACCACACTCCACGTCTGTGGTGGACGGCGGGGACGCCCCTTCTGCTTATGTTCCAGGGGAGCAGCCATGGGCTCCTTAGTACCTCCCACGGGACGCTTGGTGGCAGCCTCCCTGGTGGATGATGGCGCATCAGTCTCCCGCAGGGTTCCCTGGGAGATGAAGTTCTCCCCAACCCTGTGGGCATCTGGGGTGGCCCCCAGGGGGCGCGGCATGGATCACTGAGCCCAGCTGGTCTAATCTTCAGCCCCACCTGGGAGTGCAATTGGAAGCAAGTGAGCAAGCACCGGGAAGATTTCCGGGAGGGCCATAAAAGGATCCACCAACCACTACTCAGAGCCAGAATCGGGAGGAAGAGGACAAGGTTGCCTGAGAGGAGTGGTGGTGCCAGTGGAAGGATTGCTGTGCTTTGGGACTATGTTATACCTGTGGGGTTCACGGGGAAGACGTGCCCCACAGGGGAAGAGTGTTGGGAGTGTGTGTAAGTGCTTGGGACTGTGTATTGCCTGTGGGGTTCACGGGGAAGACGTGCTCCACAGGTGAAGTAAAATAAAAAGCCTTGTTATTTGCCCACGTGCCTCAGTGTGAATCTGCACTGGGTTGGGCGCTATATAGCGGCTTTTCACAAGGTCCTTGATTAGTGAGTATAACAACCTTACCTAGAAATATCTCTCTTCCTTACCAGACAAACCTGAAAACACAGTTGACAATACTGTCTATCAATAGAAGATTTATTTGGTTTCATGGAAATATTACTTAAGCTTTAAGGAAAATCTGCCATATAAAACAAAGAATAAACATTATTTTGCCATTTAAAAGCAATAACGTACTTTATAGAAGCGTCTGCTTTCTGAATACACTGAACATGAATCCTAACACGTAATGAATAGGAATACACTGAACATGAAACCTAAAACGTAATGAATACCTGCAGCAAACGTAAGAACCAGAAGAGCAGTATTTTTCAAACTTTAAACTGTAGAGAAAAGCCAAGCAAAATGACACCTTTTATTGGCTAACTAAAAAGATTACAGTATGCAAGCTTTTGAGGCAACTCAGGCCCCTTCTTCAGGCAAGATGTAATTGCCTGAAGAAGGGCCTGAGTTGCCTCGAAAGCTTGCATACTGTAATCTTTAGTTAGCCAATAAAAGGTGTCATTTTGCTTAACTTTCTCTACATTCATAATGGCTAACACGGTACAACAACCTAGTACTACAAACTTTAAACTGTAATGCTTAAAAGAAGGTTAACTACTTAGGTGTGAATAAGGCTGTTAATTATTGTGCATTAATAAAGATTTTAAGAGTTATCTAGTGTTAGCTACTTCCTGAATAAATAAATAAAAAAACTGTATGCAAATGGGGTTACTATGCAATAACAATATAATATTTCCAAGTCTTTGTAATTCAACCTAGGACTGCAGGAAGCCAAAACCTACCTTTGTTAACACTTGAAAACAACCATAGACGGGTGCCAGTTTTTGCATAGAACCATATAGAGCAAATTTGGAATTACCTATTAATTGAACACACACACACACATCATTCGCATCTTTCAGGATGTGGGTTGAAAACTACAGGACAAAAAAGAAAACCCACAGAAGAATGTGAAAATCCATTATGAACAATGACAAGCTGCATTACTTGAATACACTGGATTTGTGAGGGAGCAGCACCTAAAAACTACACCACTGTACCATTATTTAACATTTTAGATGCAGTAATAATTATAATTACAATTCTGAGATATATTACAGGGCATTACTAATTTTATATATGAAAGAAGTTAAAGCTGAATACATGTTTTATGATTAAACATATGCTAATATCCTAGATACAAAAAGAAAAAACATTGTGAGTATATTTATCCAAATTGTATCTACTAAAAATGGAAACAGATTTCTATTTATTCAGTAAGACTGAGAGTAACTGCTAGTGTTGATCTGCAAAATTCACACAAGTGTTTTTGTAACAGATATGCTATTTTTGCTGTTAACATTGTTTGTTGTCTATTTTCCAGAAAATTCGCTGTGCAGCCGAGCCATACACAGAAATTTCACACAAGCATACTGTAAGCATATGCCACTTCACATTTTACTTGTACATCAATGCCTAATCTGCTTCACGCATGTATGATGTCACTACTCCAGGCAGATTTGCACCCTGTGGACAAAATGAGCTGACAATACTGACAATATTATGAAAATATTTTATTGTTCTGTATAGATTTACAGTATGTTGTACCTTCATCGATGAATTAAGGATGATATTTACCTTGCTATGTAGCACAGATTTGGTAGGTACAGTTCCCCGAATGTATAATGCTATTTGATCTAAATCAGTCAGGTTTCAAAAAGGGCCACTTAACAGACATACATCTACTCACTGTTGTTAACATGTTATAGCAGGCCAGAGCTAGCAACAAGTCATCTGTGATCAGCCTGATAGAACGCTCTTCTACCTTTAAGATGGCCAACCACAAGGCACTCCTTTTCAATTGATCTCACCATGGCATCCCTGGGACTACCTTCAGGTGGTTTGAGTCCTACCTCCTGGGCAGATGGTGTTAAGTCCTTGGTGTGGACAGATGTCAAAGGTGCACAAGGAAAGCACTGAGGTACACCAGTTATTAGTGCTGGGCCCTTTCCTCTTCTCCCTATACACCTCATCACTAGGTCCTATCACTCATTCCTATGGTTTTTCCTATTCAAGTTATGTTGAGAATACACAGCTATACCTATTGATCCTTATAGGAGAACATGTAGTATCAGTTAGAATCTCTTCATGGCTCACTGATATTACAAACTGGATGAAAAAACACCATCTCCAGCTGAACCTCACTAAAAAGGATCTTCTTGTTAGCCAAGCTTATCTGTTTATTCAGCTCCCCATCTCTTTTCAGCTTAAATCACTTCCACAACCTTGGGGTGGTGACTGATTACCAGCTGTCCTTCATGTACCATGCTTGGTCTTACAGATTTACTCTATACAATATCAGCAAGACTAAGCCATATCTGACCAAATATGCAGCACAAATCCTGGTCCAGGCTTCAGTCTCGTTACATCTGGACTGCTGCAGCTCTCTGCTGGCAGGTATTTGGTCATATGTCACCAAGCTGTTGTAGGTGACTCAAAATGAAGCGATATGTTGAGTGTACAAATGTCACTCCTCTCTTCAAATTACTAAATTGGCTTCCTGTAGTGGCATGTATTAAATTCAAATCGTTGATGCTTGCCTACAGAGTAGTCAGTGGGTCTGCATATACATATGGGCCCTATTTTTGGCCACAATAATCGGTCTAGCCTAGTTGGTGCACAAATCTCTAGTGCTCAAGGTCACTTGTAGTATTCTCCAAACTAGTTCAGTTCCACCATATCCATTAAACAAAATGAATGTCACAGAATTTCTAGAAGTAACAAGACATTTCTGTGACTTCAGCAAACTCACAGTGAAGCAAATTCTGTGGGGTTCATTCATCATTAATTTTTGTTTTCTGTACATAATAAGACACATCAGTATAATCATTCGAACTTAGCTCTGACTGATGTCTTATGAAGTGAACCCTTGTATTAGTATGGCTGTCACTTGAGACCATTAAAATCCTGTTTAAACTATAAATTATTAAGATTTAAAAAAAAAATGTCAGTTCAAATCATTAATATTAAAAACAAGCGAAACGTGTTGGAATCTGTGCGATTCTCATTAATGACAAAAAGTTTCATACAAATTAGGAAAAAAGACTTGCGAGTCTATATAAACGTCCCTAATTTTTTTTGTAAATCTCAGGCCACATTTTCATATAACATGGAGACAAACTTTGGATGATAAGAATGGAAGCAAATAAGGTATTTAAACAACAAGCATGATGCAGCTCTCGGGGAAAGAAAGAAGAAATTTTTAATATACATGTTACATAAAAAGAAATTCCATATTCATACTACCATGACGAACACTTTAAAAAGGAACCAATTAATTGTATCATCATACCTTTCCATTTTCTGTAAAGAAAACACTTCAAACACCTGACTGTGCTGCTCAAGCTCTTCAGAAAGCTGATTCTGTGAATCGGAGCGTGCTGTAAACATCAAAGTGGAAGAAGGTCATTAAAAAATAAATACATAAATGTAGAAAGTAGGAAGTAAAAAAGAAAAAAAAGAATAAGGATTAACCTGAAACAGCACAATGCTCCTCATTCTTCTCTTTATTGGATTTGCTGCTTTGCTGTGCACAGATTAGTTCCTATTGCAAAAAATGGTCAAAATACAATAAAAATCTTGGAAAGTTTCAAACAGCAAAATAAAATATATTGCAACAGTGAATTTGCTGAATTCTTACAGGTTGTGTAATAGAAATAAATTCAAACATATACAGTCATATGAAAAAGTTTGGGAACCCCTCTCAGCCTGCATAATAATTTACTCTACTTTCAACAAAAAAGACAACAGTGGTATGTCTTTCATTTCCTAGGAACATTCGAGTGCTGGGGTGTTTTCTAAACAAAGATGGTCAGTGAAACAGTATTTAGTTGTATGAAATTAAATCAAATATGAATAACTGGCTGTGCAAAAATTTGGGTACTCATGTAATTTTGCTGATTTGAATGCATGTAACTGCTCAATATTGATTACTTGCAACACCAAATTGACTGGATTAGCTCGCTAAGCCTTGAACTTCATAGATAGGTGTGTCAAATCACGAGAAAGGGTATTTAAGGTGGTCAATTGCAAGATGTGCTCCCCTTTGACTCTCCTCTGAAGAGTGACAGCATGGGATCCTCAAAGCAACTCTCAAAAGATCTGAAAACAAAGATTTTCAGTATCACGGTTTAGGTGAATTCTACAAAAAGCTATCACAGAGGTTTAAACTGTCAGTTTCAACTGTAAGGAATGTAATCAGGAAATGAAAGGCCACAGTTGCTGTTAAATCCAGGTCTGGCAGGCCAAGAAAAATACAGGAGCGGCATATGCACAGGATTGTTAGAAATGGTTACAAACAACCCACAGGTCACCTCCAAAGACCTGCAAGAACATATTGCTGCAGATGATGTATCTGTACATCCTTGTACAATTCAGCACAATTTGCACAATGAACATCTGTATGTCAGGGTGATGAGAATGAAGCTCTTTCTGCACTCATGCCACAAACAAGAGTCGCTTGTTATATGCAAATGCTCATTTAGATAAGCCAGATTCATTTTGGAACAAAGTGCTTTGGACTGATGAGACAAAAATTGAGTTACTTGGTCATAACAAAAAGCGCTCTGCATGGCAGAAGAAGAAAACCTCATTCCAAGAAAAACACCTGTTACCTACCGTCAAATTTGATGGAGGCTCTATCATGCTGTGGGGCTGTGTGGCTAGTTCAGGGACTGGGGCTCTTGTTAAAGTCGACGGTCGGATGAATTCAACCCAATATCAACAAATTTTTCAAGATAATGTTCAAGCATCAGTCACAAAGTTGAAGTTCCGCCGGGGTTGGATATTCCAACAAGACAATGAACCAAAGCACAGTTCGAAATTTACAAAGGCATCCATGCAGAGAGAGAAGTACAATGTTCTGTAATTGCCGTCACAGTTCCCTGACTTGAATATTATCGAAAATCTATGGGATGATTTGAAGCAGGCTGTCCATACTCGGCAGCCATCAAATTTAACTGAACTGGAGAGATTTTGTATGGAAGAATGGTCAAAAATACCTCCATCCAGAATCCAGACACTCATCAAAGGCTATAGGAGGCGTCTTAGAGCAGCAGTTCTCAACCTGTGGGTCGCGACCCCGTTGGGGGTTGAATGACAATTTGCCTGGGGTTGCCCAAGACCATTGGAAATATGGGTTTTGTCTACAGTAATCCTTCGCTATATCGCGCTTCGACTTTCGTGGCTTCATTCTATCGCGGATTTTACATGTAAGCATATCTAAATATATAATGCAGATTTTTCGCTGCTTCACGGGTTTCTGCAGACAATGGGTCTTTTCACTTCTGGTACATGCTTCCTCAGTTGGTTAGCCCAGTTGATTTCATACAAGGGACGCTATTGGCGGAAAGATGAGAAGCTACCCAATCAGAGCGTGCAGTTACGTTCCTGTGTGCTGATTGGCTCAGTGACGGAGCTCCGAATTCGATTCCACTGCGTTAACCAGGAAGTCTCGTCTCACTCATTCAACATCAACGTGTTTTGCTGTGTAAAGAGTTAACTTTTGTGTTTTTTTGTGTTTAACTTTGTGCATAGTCAAGCCTTTCGTTACGGCTCCAAAACGATCTGCTCCTGCTACTGCTTCTGGGGCCATGCCCAAGTGCCAACGGAAGATGCTAACGATTGCCGAAAAGATAAACGTTTTTTGTTTATGTTGACGGAAGGGAACAGCTACACCACTGCAGGACGACATTACGGCATCAATGAGTCCAGGATTCTTTTTATTTAAAAAGGAGGAAAAGAATATAAGATCTACGGCCGTAGTGTCCTTTAACCAGAGCGCAAAATGAGTTATAAGTGGATGTAATAAAACGGTAGTCCGTATGGAATCTGTTTTAGGGATTTGGATTGAAGACTGCCGGAAGAAGAACAATGGTGGTGCTACACAATGGCCTAAAGAGGCTCCTTTAGAAGAGCTGTAACACTCTCCTTTGTTGTGCAGTAAAATTAAACTCATCGTTATCGGACAAGTCGTCGTGTCATTGTTGGTGAGTAACCATAATTAATTTTCTACGTACAGTGCTTAGTACATGTACATATGTTTAGTGTCACTGTACACACATTTTACTGTATACAATTTTTCTTGCATTGTACGTATATATTGCTGGTGGCCTGTCTGTCGTAATGGCTGTAACATATGAGATATCGGAAATGCTCGATATCTTTAAAATAATATTTAGGTTTTACTGTATATAAACAGTGTGTTTACATACATAATTTCAACAAATTTTACCTAATGTCTAAGAGAATACAAAGGGTTTATGCTGTATAACTGTGCGGGAAATGTGTATAATAGTGTGGGATAGTTTATAAGGGATTAAAATATATAAAAAAATGACCATATGAACATATGGTTTTTACTTAGCGGATTTTCACCTTTCTGGAATGCAACCCCCGCGATCGAGGAGGGATTACTGTATTCTAATGTGTAAAAATTGTTATTGTACATTTTTTTCCATTGGTAGTTACTAGTTTTTTACTATAATTGTCAATCGAGGACAGATGTTGCAGACAATTGAATCAGAAAAATTTCAAGTGTTTCAATTGTCGTAACTTTATTATTTTTAACTGTTTTCATTACTGTACATCGAACTGTGGGACGTTACGGGGATTTACACACGTCTTCTTCCATTTCTAACAACATATCTTTGCGAAACAGGGTTTTCCAGCTTGTTTGTTATCAAGTCTAACTAAAGAAGTAGACTTGTTGCAGAAGATGATGTTTGTTGTGCTCTTGCAAAGACTGCCCCAAGAATTTCTGATCTGGTGAGAAAGAAGCAGCCTCAACCTTCGCACTGACATTGGCTTTTTACACGTACTGTCGCAATAATTTTGTAGCAATGCAGTTTACTGTTGTGATATTAAGACTGTTACCCATGCTACGCCATGCTTTTCACATTTTCACATAAGTATACAACATGAATACAGTTCAATACACAATGAATAAAAACAAATAAACGTAAGTCAAAGACAAAATTTCATTTATTTGTAATTAGAAATAAATATTACACAATATAATTACATATTGTTTTTGTTATTAATCGCTACGCTTTAATTATGTTCAATTTGTAACAATGAAAATACATCCTGCATATTAGATTTTTACATTCCGATTCATAACGGTAGCAAAATTACAGCTATGAAGTAGCAATGAAAACAATTTTACGGTTGGGGTCGCCACAACATGGGAAATTGTATTAAACGGTCGCGGCACTAGAAAGGTTGAGAACCGCTGGTCTAGAGTATGTTGTATTTGCAAAAGTGTGACGATGTGGGTTCTGGCTTCACACTCCCTTTGCTATTGGAAGCACTCGAACCCAACACCGTCGATAATGTTGCCGAGTGAGCTAGTCAATGGAGGCAAATAAACAATTGAGCAAGGGGTGGTATACAAAAAGTGCAATAGTGCTTTTATTAAAAGCAGTCAACAAAACAAAAACAATGTTCAAATAAATAGTGCAGTTCTTCATATTCATTAAATAAATAATCCATAAAAAGAACACGTGCGGGTTAAAACTCAATAGAAAAAACAATCCTTAAAATCGAGAGGTTAAAATGATCAGGAAGCTGTCTTTAAAAACAACAACAAATAAGCTTGGTGCTTCTTTACTGTATGCGTCTCACCTGCTTATCCCGTACGGGCTTAGCAGCAGGCAAGACGCTCTCTGCAGCTGCCCTCCTACATCACACGCTCGAGACTGGAGACCTCCCGATCCCTGGCTTCGGTCTGGCACTCATCCCAGTCCCCGAGACTTGATTACCCTCAACGGCCAGGTCGCCCACGTTGGGGATTCCATCACCAAGTCTCCCGACTTCCGCTGCCTTTTCCATGGCCTCTCTGCGGCCCGTCGCTTTCACCTTGTCCATCCGCTACCAGATCGCTCAGCGGAGCGACATCTACACAAACACCTGGGTGTCGGCCTAACACCCAGCTTCCTCGCAGCTGCCCACGGCCGATCGCGCGCTCACCACACGCTCAGCGTGTCCGTCTCTCTGCACCGCTTGCTTCCACGCTCCCTGTAACCTCCGTCCTCTCCTTTCCTTTCTCTCCGATCGATTCTCCCTCCCCCTCCAACCGACTTGCGCTTCTTTTAAAAACGTGAGGGGCCATCACAGCTGCAGCATTAGCCACGGGAGCAATCACGAATGTGGGCAGTTCCTCACCTGTGCACACGGTGAGAAACGCCCACATCGACGACTGCCCCGCTGCGCTACAACGCCCCGCCTCACGAAGCCGCCTCGGTGCGGTGATTATTTATTTAAAATCAATGGCCTTTTCTCCACGAGCTGTGGACCCATAACACCACAAAAAGGAGGCTGAACTAAGCATTGACGTAATATCCTTGTTGGGGTGCCCACATTTTTGCACCTGTCTAATTTTGTTATGAGGCAAATGATATTTTCTGTTAATCCAATAAACTTAATGTCACTGCTGAAATACTACTGTTTCCATAAGGCATGACATATATTAAAATGAAGTTGCTACTTTGAAAGCTCAGCCAATGATAAACAAAAATCCAAAGAACTAAGAGGGGTTCCCAAACTTTTCCATATGGCTGTATAGGATTCCTCAGAGTCACTTAATAAGGGTCAGAAGCTAAAGCCTATCTTGGCAACAATGTTTACTAATTGGGAAATCTTAGGTGAGGTGCTAATTCATCTAAAGACACATTCAGGTACATGTCCATGCTTATTTATAAGGGGCCAATTTCAACTTGCCAATTAAGTGAATCTGCACATTTTTGCAAAGTAATCGGTGTCTACAAAGTAATCGGTATAACGAATAAATACCAGTATGTGCCAATAAATGTGAGAAATCAGCCTGAACCTGGGACGGAGTTAATTCAGTACATTTGAGATTTGTAAACCTTTTGTATATAACTTTATACTTTATATTAGAGCTGCAACAACTAATCCACATTATCGACAATAATCGATTATTTAAAACGTTGGCAACGATCACTTTCATCAATTAGTTGGTTACGTCATTAGGCTTAATACATTGCGGCATACAATTACGTCACTACTTCTCTCAGCTTTGAAAGCATTTGAAAAAATGCAAATGGTAAGCAAGTGGCAGAAAAGACAGTGTGACCCAACACTTTCAAGGTTTAGGAACACTCTGAATGCAAAAAAAAAAAAATATGTTGGGAGTTGCAAAATAGTTGTCCTTGTGTTTGTATGGCCACAAGAACACATCTGAGACGCACACATATTTGAACAGGAAACATACCATTACAGGCTCAAAGAGTAAGACTGGCCGTCATCCCAGTAACGTGAATGTCACTTCAGCATTATGGGATACTAGCACTTGTGACAGAGTTTTATAATAAGCGACTAAAAAAATATGTGCCATTAGCCACTAACTAGTACACATTCAGATTTTCACTTGCAATATTTGGGTGTTTTTTTTGGTGCCGCGGTCACTCTGCTAAATTATGGTGCTGCATTACAAGCTTGCATTCATGGTCAATGCTAGCGTGTGTGTGGCTTACAAAAAATGGCTGTGAATAAACTATTAGTCCAAGAAGAATACTTTTTTTTCAGTCTTGTGTTTAAAAGAAATAAAAAATTCATTAACAGTGTAGCAGTGAATCCCACAGCACACCAATTGCAACTGAAAAGCACATCTCTCAATCCGAGTCTAAAGTTAGTATCGAAAAAAGCAAAATTTTTATTAGCTTTAATACAGTATGGAGGAAGATGCAGTAATATGCAAGTGCTGTTGCAGCGAGCCTAGTTTATCTAGTAAAACAGATTTTGTGGCAGGATCACTGTTTCAAATGTGAAAATCTAACCGCACACTCCCGATAATAAATGACATGCAACAGTGTGTTGGCTGAAAGCAAATGTGCCAAAAACTGTGGTAGTAAAAGGTTTTCAGACACAAAAAAGATGCATGGTGATGCAAAAAGAAATTAACTCTCAGTTACATCTTACATGTAAACATTACATCTTGGGTGAAGAAGGGGCCCGAGTTGCCTCGAAAGCTTGCATATTGCAATCTTTTTAGTTAGCCAATAAAAGGTGTCACTTTGCTTGACTTCTCACTACATAAAAAGAATAAAAAAAACACTCAAGTTACATGTTTCATTTTGAAGTGTTTGTTAGAGTGATTCTGAAAACATAAGTCAACATTGCACCCTTTTACAAATAACACACTCGACTCCCACTCCTTTTAGTTTGATGCCCAACCTCTAATGTGGCACCTAATTAAATGCTTTCTGAGAGTCAAGGTAAATACTATATGCTTCACCTTGATCATATCTTCTTGTTGGTTCCTCATAGAATTCTAGCAGTTGGTAAAACATGATTTCCCTCTTCTGAACCCATGCTGACTGTTCAGTACAACTCCTGACCTTGCCATGTTTTGCTTAATTGTTCCCTTAATAATTTCTTCCAATAGTTTACCTGTGATGCACGTTAAGCTTACTGGCCTATAGTTGACTGAATCTGCCTGGTCACCCTTTTTATATAACAGGATAACAGTCACCCATTTTATATAACAGAATAATACTTATATTTTCCAATTCTTTACAACTTCCCCAGTGTGCAGTAGTAGTAGTAATAGTAGTAGTAGGTTAGGAGCACACACTGATCCAGTGCATTGCTGCACCCACCACATGACAAATAAACTGAGAATCCCAGATTAGGACCCGAGTGTCAGCCATGCAATGAGTGACACCTCAGCACCCACACTAGTTGAGATGGCGCGGAACAGTGCGAGCAGTGACTTTCTGAAAATATCTAATAAGGGTTTACATATGTACTCACTAACCTCCTTAAGAACACAAGGATAGATATTATCTGGTTCTGGTGATTTGTTTGATTTCAGCCAATTTAATCTAAAAAGCACTTCTCCCTCTACAATTTCCAAATCACTTAGTACCTCCTTAGTAGTACCACTGGGAGGTTATCCAACTCCTCACATGTGAAAACCTCAGAAAAATGCAAAATTAAAGCATCTACTGTTTCACTGTCGGTATTTTTAATTCCCCTTTACTATTCCTGATGCACTTCAGCTCTACCTCGACTGTTCTTTTATGACCAAAATACTGAAAAAATCTCTTTGGGTGATCCTTCACCTTATCTACTATACACCTCTCTAACTGCCTTTTAGCCTCAATAATATCCTTAACAGTTGCTCTTATGTTCTGAAACACCCTAAATTCACAATGGTATTACTAATTTTGTACACCTTATACCTTCTTTTCAACTCCTTATTAACCCACATGCAGTTTTTTTTTTTGTAATTCCCTAATTCAGGTATGTACCTGTTCTGTATTAAATGTAAAATGTTTGTCCTCAAACTTTTCCGCATCAGGGCAAAATTTGCCCTACCACAGTTAAACTTAACAGTTTTTGTCTTTGCACCTGCACTTTTCTAAAACACTGAAAACTGTATTATATTATGGTCACTTGATCCTTGGGGTTCAATCACATCTACACTCTCAATTTTATCCTGATTGTTACAAAATATTAAATCTTGACAGACAATCTCACGTTGTATCTCAGTGTTTCAACCTCCTCTTCTTCTTTCGGCTACTCCCATTAGGGGTTGCAACAGTGAAAAATCTTTTTCCACCTCTTCCTGTCCTCTGCATCTTGCTCTGTTACACCCATCACCTGCATGTCCTCTCTCACCACATTCATAAACCATTTCTTAGGCCTTCCTCTTTTCCTCTTGCCTGGCAGCTCTATCCTTAGCATCCTTTTCAGCATCTCTCCTCTGCACATGTCCAAGCCAACACAATCTCACCTATGTGACACTCTCCAAACCATCAAACCTGAGCTGACCCTCTAATTTATTTATTAAACCTATCCATCATTGTCACATCCAATGCAAATTTTATCTTTAACTCTGGCACCTCCAGCTTTGTGTCCTGTTTTTTGGTCAGTACCACCATCTCCAACACAGCTGTTCTCACTACAGTTCTGTAGACCTTCCCTTTCACTCTTGCCAATACCAGTCTGTCACAAATTACTGCTGGCACTCTTCTCCAACCATTCCACCCTGCCTGCACTCTTTTGTACCTCACTTCCATGATAAGCATTTCTTAGTACTGTTGATCCCAAGTATTTAAACTCATCCACCTTTGCCAACTTTGCTACCTGCGTCCTCACCATTCCACTGATCTCCCTCTCATTTACACACATGTATTCAGTCTTGTTCCTTTTCTCTCTAGAGCATATCTCCACACCTCTACAGGGTCTCCTCAACATACTCCCTACATATCACAATGTCATCAGCAAACATCATAGTCCACGGGGACTCCTGTCTAATCTTGTCTGTCAAACTGTCCATCAACATTGCAAATAAGAAAGGGCTTAGAGCCGATCCTTGATGTAATCCCAACTCCATATTGAATGCATCGGTCACTCCTACCATAGGCCTCACCACTGTCACACTTCTCTTGTACACATCTTGTACAACTCTCACATACCTCTCTGCCACTCCTGATTCCTCATATAATACCACAACTCCTCTCGAGGCACCTCGTCATATGCTTTCTCCAGGTCCACAAAGATGCAGTACAACTCCTTCTGGACTTCTCTATACTTCTCCATCAAGAGGAAACATTGCATCTGTGGTGTTCTTTGCTGGCAAGAAACCATACTGCTGCTCACTACTCTTTCTCATACCAATGCTGTGGCTCATCAATTTTATCCCCATGTAGTTACTACAGTTCTACTATGGCCCTATGGAATCCACATTACTTATTTTTTTTATTTTTGGTTTTCACTATTTTATTTTTTCTTAAAAGTTTCTGTAAGAAAGTTGTAGCAGGTAAAACAAAACAAACAATAATGAAGTAGCACTTTATATTCCTTTTAATGAAACAGCACACTAGCACAACTGAACCTTATTTTGCAGTTCCATTCATCAGGTAGGAGCCCAGACCCTCCATGATGCTGTATGCTGAGACTGAAGTAGGACAGTGCGTGCCCTCTAGAATTGTAAGAGCTGTTACTAGTTTGATGCATCCTTTTGCAAACAAGGTTAACTTAATATTTAAAAAAAAGAAACAATGACCCACTTTTAAGGGCTTATTGCATCGGAGGAAAAGCCTGCTCTTTTGCCCAGGCTTGTAAGTGCCGAGTTTATAATGAAAGAGTCAAGTGTGGACCTTGCATGCCTCATCACCGCAAGACAAAACATTTATTAAATCCTAAAACATCATTGTTAATTTTTAAAAAGGAACCCGTTAACAACCAATGCCATTCACTAATAACATTTTTCTACCAGAAAGATTATTAATACCGGTTAAATACCTGCATAATTTAATCGGTTAAATGATTCAGAGTAAATACATCATGTACAATTACAGTAGAACTGTCTACATAAAAGAATTACCATACAGCTAAATGATAACTCACCTATCACTATGATGAGAACTATGTAGTCTCGGCTATCAGTGGTTTCATCAACTACAACATATATTTTCTTGCCACAAATCATTCGAAGAATGACATCCATATGTTGTTCAAAGACATGGGGCAAATGAGTTTGACAAGGACTGCTCTCATTTTCTGCCACCACGCCTCTTTATTTACAATACTTAATAAAGAAAGGACACATCTTGATCATTTTGTCGAGCAGTATGTCTGACTCACATGGACACAAATTGGCATATTGCATCTGACGATTTTGTTGTTTCCTCTGTTACTACCTGATAGGGAACACTTTTTGATCTTAACTTCTCCTTATTTTTGAGATGGGTTTTAGATTTGACGTGGTCATTAAAAGTCGCCGGGATATTGTTATGCTCTCAATTTTGCAATTAAGGTCATGTCTCTTTGTTTCTTTGAGACGTAGTTAGAGTATCTGATACTGCTCGCTTTGACATTTCTGTCTTGTGGAGCTAGCTAATTCACATGCCTTTAATGAGAAAACATACAGGAAACATACACACTAATAAATAGAGGCACGACTTGATTTCTATGAAGAACTTGTTCGCTTCAAAAGCAACAAACTAGAAAATAACATCTGAATGATAGAACTACAGATTATTCAATCATTTAACTTACTGGGAAATTTTGTAACAGTCACCACTTCAGTCTCTAAATTCCAAACATTTCCATTTTTAAATGTAAAACCCTTTTAAAGCGTTAATTCCAGGATTCCATCCATGTTTTCCGCATCGCGGAAATCATAGGGCCCTAACTCTACAGATCTCCCTTATTCTTAAAAATCGGTACCAGTACACTACTTCTCCATTCCTCAGGCATCCTCTCACTTTCCAAAATTCCACCAAACAACCTGGTTAAAAACTTCACTTCCATTTCAACTAAACATCTCCATGCTTCCACAGGTATGTCATCTGGACCTTTCAATTCTTCATATCTGCCCTTACTTCCTCCTTACTAATCCGCTGCACTTCCTGATTCACTATCACCACATCTTCCAAACTCTCTTATTCTCTTCATTCATCAGCCTCTCAAAGTTCTTTTTTTCCATCTCCTCAACAAACTCTCCTCACTTGTAAGTATGTTTCCATCATTATCCTTTTATCACCCTAACCCGCTAACATCTTTCTCAGCTCGGTCCCTCTGTCTAGCCAATCGTTACAGGTCCTTTTCATATGCCTTTTCTTAAGCCTTTGCCACTCTCACTTCACCTTAAGTTTTATCTCTTTGTACTCTTGTCTACTTTCTGCATCTCTCCGACTATCCCATTTCTTTGCCAACCTCTTCATATGTATACTCTACTGTACTTCTCCACTCCACCACCTGGTTTCTTTTTCCTCCTTCCTCTGTCCAGATGTCGCGTCAAGCACCCCTTCTTGCTGTCACCCTTACTACTTCTGCTGTAGTTGCCAAGCTATCTGGAAACTCCTCACTGCCACCTAGTGCCCTTCTTACCTCCTCCCTGAACTCATCCTTGCAGTTTTCCTTTTCTAACTTTCAACTTGGTGCTTCGAAATACAGACTTAAAAAACAGTCACTGATTACTTCTAAATACTCTTGCTCTTTTTCTCTGCTATTTGCAATGCTATCCCAGTTAATATTCATGCAGTTAAAGTCCCCCATGACTATAATACCTCCCTGTCAACTTGCCTTTTTAATATCACTAAAAAGATGTGCGTTGAAATTACTGTCTTGACGAGTTGGTCTCGTCCGATACGAGAGATGGACGTCTGAAGTGGAGCTCCGCTAGCAGTGGTGCTATTTTTCATATTATTTGCTTATTATTCTGAGATATCCTGTATTTATTCAACCCGAGAGGGACTGCTACAGTATATGTAAGCACATATAAACATGGCCAGCAAGAAGGGGGGTTCGAAAGAATCGAAAACTAAAGCTACATCCAAGCTGCGATCAGCAAGCCCCAGTTCAAGATACGGCCTATCAGAGACAGACCTGGATCAGATGGGCGAAAGCACAGACTCCTCGGGACCACGGTCCGCTACATCGTCGCCGGCTGAGAGCAAAAAGGGCGAAGGTGCGATCGTGAGTGCAGATGTGGATAGCTCGCCGATTGGAGAAGATTACCTGAAACTGGAAAGAGCCGGGAAGTCCGCAGCTTCAGTTACGCAATTACACGGGACTGGAGCAGCAGGGACAACGGCTTCAGCAGTCTGCTGCTTCATCTACGGTACAAGAAGGCACAATTGAGCTATCTGAACTGAAAGTGTTGCTCGCTGAGCTCACGCAAGATATAAAGAAAAGCGAGAAGGCTAATGAGAAAGCAACGGCAAAGGCACTTGAGAGACTGAAACAGGAATTGAAACAGGAGATGAAACAGGCCAATGAATGGCTGCGACATGAATTCCAACAGGCAATTGAAAGGCTGCGTAAAGAGGTACAATTTGAGCTTCGACAGGTGCTGGGTAAAATTGAAGAGCGCATTCAGAAAAACTTGGTTAAACTGAGCACGCTTGCTGATCAATTGGAGCATCTTAAGGAGACATTCACGAATTGGATCGAAATGGCCGAACATTCAGCTGCCAGTGCCGAGGAAAGAGCAGTAAATGTCAGTTCCGAATGTAAAAAACTCAGAGAAAAACTTGGAAAAAAGATTGGCTGCTTTAGAAGATGGGAGTAGAAGGTATAATGTCAGAATTGAAGGTCTGCCGGAGAATCGAGAAAGTTCAAACCCAGTGAAATTCGCAGCTGAACTTTTTTCTAAAATAATCGGGGGCGACTTTAAAGCAGAATCTGAGATAGCAGCGGCTTACGCAGCGCGGATCAAACACCGTCAGACCCGAACAAGATCTTTTATAGTTCGTTTTGAACGATTATCATTTAAGCTAGAGGTGATGGCACTCCTCAGAAACAAGGAAGATATTATATATGAAAATAACCACATTTGTATCTTCCCTGACTTCTCTCCAGCAACAGCTATTAAACACGCAGCCTTCTATAATATTAAACAGCGGCTAAGGCAAGCCAGTGTCAAATACAGCCTCCTGTATCTGGCAACACTGAAAGTGGAATGGCAAGGTCATTTCTATGTCTTCGCTAGCAAGGAAGAAGCAGAAAATGAATTAAGAAAGCTGATCCCGGGACTATTCTGATACATAATTGTGAGTCATGGCGGTAAATGATAATGCTAGGATTAATAATCTACTGTCTGATCTATTCGTTTTAAAATACGGGTTTTTTATCAGCATATATTCTCATATATTCTTATTATTACTTAGTATTACTAGGGCGCTATATGTTTATGTTTTATTGTGCTTAATTACGTTTTCCTCCTTTTTTTCCCTCTCTTTTACTTTTGTAATTATTTCATGTGTACCCTAAATGAGACTGTTCAATATCATACCCTTGGTTTACTGTTATTGCTATTACTGCATTAAGACTTGTTATGCTTATTTTGGACACATCTTCAACACCATCACCTGGGGGTATCATCTTAATGCACTAAAACTGCTGAAGATTATATATATATAAAGTGCAAAATTCTTTTTTTTTCCCCCCTCTTTTAAAGACTATATTGGTAACAGATATCTCTATCTTTTAACCCTAAAGCGCCACTGCATGGGGGCTTGTTGTGCTTTGGACATGCTCTGCCTCTGGGTATGTCAGAGGACTGGGACTGCGTGAAGTGGGTTTTAGCCTCACTTGGGGAGGCAAAAAGGGAGGGTGGGGGGTTAAGGGGGGAAGAGAAAGAGAGCAGGCTGGATCTATACCTAATCTATCATCTCAATCTTTATAATTATAACTATCAACGTAATAATAAGCTGCATGGCAACAACTCCTGGGGAAATAGGAAATTAAGACCTAAACTATTTCACTTCCAGTTAAGACTATAAAATGACATCAAAAACTCAGAATCAGTGTCTCCATGATGGGACAGTTAACTTCGTAAGCTGGAATGTTAAAGGCCTTGTTTTATCTTGGTAGAGTAATATGTAACCAGTAACCAGTATAGGCTGGCATCACCACAATGAGACATCACAGGTATGCAACTCTCATCATTCCCCCGTAGACCACCCCTAGAGTTGTTTGCTCACCATATGCATACTCATTGTGCTAAACACCTCAGTTCAGAATTGGCCCACTGGTCCTGTGCCTGCACCATAGCCGACAATCTCAGCAGGGCTTCCATATTTTCCCAATTAGACTATACCTAAACATTGGAGCCCAAATGTCTTGCAAATGTATCAGCTGCACCTGCTTTCCTGAAAAGTTCACCAATTTTCTTAGTATACATTTTCCTTAATATTATTAATTATATTAATTATCCCACTTAATTAATTAATACCCAGAATGTATACTTTATGAGCACAAAATTAATCCCCTTATTTTTGGCATTCCTAACTGGTTTGTTCAGTTTCCACCCCTTGGAATATAAATTTGCTGCAGTAATGAACAACCTTTCCTTTTAAACTATGGCTATTGTAACTAGTCCTATTATTATTGCATGACTTGTGGACTTGTTACTCACTTAAACCCTAGTAAGTGTCTTTTCCTTGCTGTCTCTTCAGTTCTTCTTCAATTCTTTGTCTTTAGTCTTTGCTTTTTGTCTTTGTCGTCTTTTCCTCTTTCTTTTTTTCATTCTGCTATGTAGGCAGGTCTGCAAAATGGAAGGTGACAAAGCAGTTTCTGTCCATCTCATTTTCGTAGTTGTCGACCTGGTGCCAAAACTCAAACTTTGCTTCCAGGCATTCATTGGAACAGCTTGGCACTAGTGCCACGCCACTCCAATGTGCCAATGGTAACCCGATCTCCTACATGGATTTTACTCTAATTGCCTTCACTATTTATTACCTGCACCAAACCAAAGTCCATAAAAACCTTACTATAGAAGTAGCACTATTGCAAAAGGCCAGAAAATTGAAACAGAAAGAACTGTTTTCCCTTTCCTGTCTTCCTGCGCTACCCTTCTATTTTTTTTTCATTGCCTGTGTGTCCTTTTTTTATTGTATGGTAACTACTACCTGAAAGTGTGGGCTGAAACCTCTCCAGAATCCAAGTGCCAGATCCAGCATTTCTGCTAAAACTGACCTGTGTTCTTTACTAAAGACCAGCTCACTTTTCTCCATTTTATTGCATGGAGAGTCATAGGCTGTCTTTTTGAACAACTGGTCAGTCAGGTTTCGAATTACTGAACCTAAGTGTGTGTGCTTTTTAATTACTGCTGGCCCCAGCACAGCTGTTAGGACCCTCACACCCCTGTGCATTCTTGGCTTTCTGGCTGAGCTTCCTGCTGCACCATCCCCCATCCTTTGTTCTTTGGCTTGTCCTGTTTCATTCAAACCAACTCCTAAACTGGTGCACTTTCTTTCTAACTCAGCCATTCTTGCACTAGCACATTCAGACCTTTCACACACAAGCATTTGAATTCCTTTCATTTCCATTGTTCCTTGTTTAAATTCCACAATTTCTTTACTCAGTACCAATATGCCAATATCCAGTTCATGCCCTCTAGTCAACAATTGCCATTCACACTCACCAGCTCCTCTGCCTTCTATCTGATTTCTTTGTCCTAAATCAAATTTCAATGCAGCACTGGTTACCTTTCCTAGCAGTGGTGAAATACCTATCGGTGTAGCATGCTCTTTAAATACTGGACAGGCCTCAGAATTACTTGGAGATTGTGGTGCAGTGGAGAATAAAGGAAGAAAACACCCTTGCTGTTTTCCCTTCCTTTCATCTCTCTCCTTTTCCTCACACTCACATTCACACTCTTTCCCCTATTGTATTATTAATATGTAGCCTTAGAATGCCTAAACTCACAGAGTTACAACTGTATATAACTTATCCCCACCTTCCCTTCTATATCTATAACCTCAGGCAATTAGATATAGTAAAAAGACAAGCAGGAGTTAAGTTACACATAAAATAATGTATTACTGATAATATTCATAAATAATAACAAAATGCAAAGTACATTTGAATATTGGCAACCATACAACCTGATAAAATGGTGATGTGCAATTCAGGTGGCACACAGACTTGTAGTTACTTAAAATATCTCTAGTTAAGGCATCGTTGGTGCTCAGCTTTTAGCCACATGTCTGTTCAATATGGCTGCTGAGCTGTGCTCTTCATTGTATTGTATTCATCATCACAGGTTAGCAAGAGAGATGCTTCTTCGTCATATGTTGGTTAGAGAGCGAGAATGTGGTTGAGCAAGCAAATTTATAGGTTTTCTGTCCAACTCCCTACCGCGAATAGGACATCATGGTATTTGAAGGCCTCTGAGACAAGCCAATTCTAAACAGCCATACCTCAGACCAATGGGTGAAATAGAACATCTTATCTCCTGCCCCCCCAAGACCGTATATTATGCTAACCTGGCTTTGTGTGGGGGATGGGAGAAAAGAAATACTCATCAAACTGGTTTAAGACACATCCCCCAAATCCTGTCGTAAAATTACAAAGAAAAGTCGTAAAGGGGCAAGCACGAATACCTCACACCACTTGGTTTGCCTAAATTACAAATAAAAACACACAAAACATTTATCAAATTATGCAAAATCCCACATCACAACAGGCCTGAATCACGAATTAAAGAGAAAGAAAGTACTTTCTCACCTAACAGGTCTAAATGCTAAAATAGTATTTTTACAGGAAACCCACTTACTAAGCAATGATCAGTTCCGGCTGCAAAAAGACTGGACTGGCCAAATGTTCCATTCTAGTTTTACAAAGAAAACTAGAGGGTGGGAATTCTCATACATAGAACAGTACCATTTGTAGCATCAGATGTAGTATTGGATCCTGAAGGGAGATATGTAATGGTCATGGGAGACTTATCTAACTGTAAAATGATTTTGATAAATGTTTATGCACCTAATGTTGATGATAAGGAATTTATACAAAATTTATTTGCATCCATTCACAATCTGAACACTCATAAAGTTATAATGGCTGGGGACTTTAATTGTGTTTTAAATCCACTTTTAGATAGGACTTCCTCCACAGGGGGAACAGTATCTAACACTGCAAAGATAATTACAAAGTTTATAACTGATCACAACTTATCAGATCCCTGGAGGTTTTTAAACCCAAATTCAAGAACATATTCTTTCTACTCACCAGTACATCATTGCTACTCAAGGATTGATTACTTCTTTATAGATAATAACTTCTTGCCTAAGATTAAATTTTGTAAATACGATGCTATTGTTATTTCGGACCATGTTCCTATGATCTTGGAGCTGAAATTACTAAGCCCCATACACTCTCCCCGCAGATGGCGCCTCAACCTGCTTCTATTAGCTGACGAGAATTGTACGGAATTTATATCCAAACAAATCAAATTCTTTCTAGAGACAAATACATCCCCTGAGATCTCTGCAGGAATACTCTGGGAAACTCTTAAGGCCTCCTTAAGAGGACAGATTATCTCATATCTTTCCCACAGAAATAAATCCGAAGCGAAGAAAGTAGCAGAGATAAAAGCGAAATTACTAAAATAGATGAAGAACATGCCAGACTACCAAGCGAGACTCTACATAAGAGGAGGCAGGCTCTACATTCAGAATTAAACCACTTGACAACTAAAGAAACTGAACATCTAATTTAAAAATCCAGACATCATTATTATGAACATGGAGAGAAAGCTTAAGCTTTTAGCGCAACAAACTCACAAGCAAGATGTACGCATAGCGCAATCTCGGTAATTACTAACACGAACGGAGATAAAATCATCGAACACAAAAATATAATGTACACTTTCAGAAACTACTATAAATCCCTATATACTACTGAGTTTAAAGAAGACAATATACAATCTAATGCATTTCTGGATACATTACAGATACCACAAATTGACGCTTTTAGTGTGGAGGAACTTGATAAACCTCTGGCATTATCAGAATTACTGGATGCTATAAAGTCACTCCAAGGTGGAAAAGCAGCAGGCCCTGACGGCTACCCTGCAGAGTTTTACAAGAAATTCTCCGCTCAGCTAGCTCCCCTCCTATTAGCAACATTTACAGAAGCCAGAGATAACCAATTTCTTCCACAAACCTTTCGCCAAGCATTAATCACTGTCTTTCCAAAACAAAATAAGGACTTATTACAATGTGCATCATACAGACCAATTTCACTTCTGAATAATGACGTTAAAATACTCTCTAAAATCATAGCTAGAAGGATGGAGAAAGTGCTCCCCTCGGTAATATCACAAGACCAAACTGGATTTAAGCCTATACACTAATATACACATGCTAAACTGCCTGCAAAATGGAAATCACAGATTTGCTTTTATTTTGGCTTCTCTAGGTAGTCTTGTCCTGCTCAGACAGGTCTCGATCACCTGAGAAAGGTGGCTCTCTCTCAAGTCAGGACCCAGGAGCACCATTTTATTATTTACATGTCACACCAGTTGACAAACATTTGTATACAGTGTAATCATACAGTCGGTGGCGGTGATAAAAAACTGAGCATAGTATTCACAGAGTTTTAACGCATGTTTCAACGTATGCCCAGTTAAAAGATACTTATTGCCCAGCAGTGCATTCTATGTCAACATATATATATATATATATATTTATTTATATATATATATATATATATATATGTTTATATATATATATATATATATATATATATATATATATGTTTATATATATACATATATATATATATATGTTTATATATATATATATATATATATATATATATATATATATGTTTATATATATATATATATATATGTTATATATATATATATATATATATATATATGTTTATATATATACACACATATACACACACACACACAAACACACTATACTGTATATTACTCTGAAGTAACAAGTAAGCAATTTATGATAATGTACATATATATGTACAGGTACTCATCAAAACCTTTCGTTCTTAAACTAATTTTCATACCAGTCCTTGAAACAATTTCTGTTTACTACACTACACACAGACAATTATATTTTGTATAATACTTTTGTGCTACAATTCACACATCATCTCCTGCCTTATGCTGGAGTTACCCCAAAAAAGTTTTATTGTGTCTATTAACTTTTTTTATTCTTGTTACTTTGTATTTGCATTCTACATCCAATATAAATTAAGTACATTCATACATTTATGCAGTTTAGTTCTGGTTCTGAGCCCTGATTTATACACACACACTCACTATTTATCACTCTGAAACAACGAGTTAAGCAATTTGTGACTATGTACATATAATTATCTACTCATCCAAACCTTTCAAAATTATTGAAACAATTTTTGTTTACCACTAGATATAGACAAACATTACATTTTGTATAACAGATTGGGACTTTTGCGCTGCAATTCACATATCTTCTCCTGCCTTTTGCTGCTGGCGCCCCACAAAGGTTTAATTTGTATTTATTTATTTTATTCTTGTTACTTTTTACTTGCATTTCAGATCTGAAATAATTTAAAGTAGATTCATACATTTTCATAGCGTCTTCCAGGTCTGGGTCACAGGGTGGAGGTAATGCCTTTCCAAGCTGCCCTTGTTGCAAGGCAAGAATCATCCCTGGACAGGACCCTAGTGCTAGTCACACACACATACACAACTAAACCATTCATGCAGGGGCCAATATAGAGTGCCAAACCAGCCTAAACAGCACATTTTTGGCATACAAGTCAACAGCTGGCATACTCAAACAGAGGAGTGGAACAGTGACTTTTGATTATTTCGGGAAAGAAACTGCAAAAGTTTGTACAGCATGATTAAGGGACATTCAGTGGAAGAGGGTAGTGGAGAGAAAGAGAGAGAGAGTGTTCATTTGAAACTGCGAGCAGTGCGGCATGGAGTGGTGCAATACAAGTACATTCAATTAAAGACGGTTTTCCCCAAGAAAGTTCTCATGTTGTAATTCAGTGCAATTCGACCGTGGTGTGGAAAGTGTCCACGTGAAACTGCAAGCAGATAAGTTGTCAGTACTCTATGCTAAAACTGCAAGAGCACTACTCAGAAAACTAACATAAGGAAAATTTGCAGCAGTCTCAAAGAGAATGGCATTTGAACATAATGACAAGCAGCATTACGACAAACATAAAGAAAATAATTTTTCAAATACTGCAGGAAATTTCATTTTAGCAGATTAAATATGGAGGATATTCTGCAAAGTAGTGTTGACTGTGGGGGCATCACAACCATATCAAAGAATGTAATGTGCTGTATACAGAGAGCAACCAGAAGACACATAAAAAAGTAATCTGCTCACTGACTGATTTTCACAACATAAGCAGCTACTCTACTCACCAGTTCAGGGCTGCGAGTGCTAGACTGTAAGCTGGAAAGACGTTTTGCCAAAAGGGTATGATAGCCTCTATCTGGGTCATCTTCCATGGCTACACTTTCTGGCTGTGAGTCTTCTACAATCAGACAGGGAGCCTCTTGCTGTGAGAGACCTGGGTCCAGTTCACTACTTCCAGGGTCCATTAGCCTACGAAATAATTTAATCAGACAATTATACCATCCTGTGCTATTTTCAAGGCCCACTTAATCGCTGGGAACTGGAGCTTTTACCAGCAAGCATCCAGAGCAAGGCAGGAACAATCCCCTAGAAAGGGTGCCTAGACCATCACATGGGAACACACTTGCACACACCCAGTAGAGCTAGTTCAGCATCACCAATACACTTAAACTGCACATCTTTGGACTTTGGTAGACTCATTTTTTTCATGAATGTGATCAATCATGTGATTGATGCCTTTTGTTCAATTAAAGCAAACAGAAGGAGAAACAGCAGTGAAGGATTATAAACAATTTTTACATCTTTCGCAATTCTCACATACTACCCATTACCACTTAAAATTAACAAGTGCCAAAGAATTCATATAAACTCATTTTTAATCACGGTTGCTGCATAAAAGAAAGGTCATCCTGTATGTTTAGCTTTCTAAATGGCTATGGTTATTTTAAATCTTATATATACTGTATTTATCAGCTTTGAAATTTTGATCAAAATCATGACATTGCGCTGTGATACAGTGAGTGAAAAGTAAATTGGTGAGGAACAAATAAAAGAGGCTGGATCCCTTTTACCACTGTAGTTTTTGTTTTTTTTTTTTTTGAAGCAGTGCACCTATTTGTACTTAAAGGATGTCTGACAGCAGATGCTAGTACATGCTCTATTGAAAGCAAGGCTAGAGACCATGCTCTAGTTGTACCAAATAACCTAATTCCACCAGAAATCCCTATTCTGACTGAGGAAATGGGACCATACAAGATGTAATTCATGGATGTATTTGTCTACTGTTGTCAAGAAAGATTTGTTTTTGATATCAGTGTGCATTCAGACTGAATCATAGTACCCTGGAAAACTTGCATTGATGGTCAGTGGTAGTATGATTTTAATTAGCATTCAACTCTTTTGTAATTGCAAAGCCACAAAGTTTTCATGAAATGAATGTATATACTACCTTTTATTCTGTTAAATTCAGTAAATAAACAGCAATTTAGCATTAGAATGTGTGGTACACATATCCCATGTTAATAAAATTTTACTTGGAGGTTGAGCATAATATGACGACCGGGGAGACCAAACTTTAGCATACAACTGTAATTAAGCAATAACGCAACTGCTTTGTGTCAGGTGGGTCGCTGCTTTTCACCAGCGGTTTTCTAGTTTTAAGATTTTTTGTAGCTTTAATTTTTATTTAGTGTTTTGTTTTTTTCCGTTTTAAATTCTATTTTTAATTTTTATTTAGTTTTACTTTTTCAGAAATTAAGTTTTAGCTTTTGTCATATTTAATCAGTATTGTTTTGCTCACCAAAATGTCTACACAGACACTATTTTGCAAATCTAAAAATAGTTTTCTTTAAAAGTGTTAAATTGTATCATACATCTTGCATAGCATTCAACATACTGCATTAACACATCAAACATGTAATTTTAGTATTTGTAACAGAGTACTATTTTCTCAAGATAACATTGCAGTTTGAACCTCCCAGCATAATCAAAGAAGGCAAGAATCAACAAGTACATTCAGTTTTTACTTGTTACTTTAACCTGCTATAAGACTAATAGTTATTTAATTCAAAAACACTTTCACATCTAGTAACACAGTTCCTGTCATGAGTACTAAGATTATCCCACACTAAAAATAATATATTAACATTTGCATGCACACAGAGGTAGGCAAGTATAGCCCAAAAATGTACTTAAGCAAAAGTTTCTATTTAAAAATAAAAGTACGGAAGTTACTCTGGTTTAAGTTAGGTTTCTACTGTACTGAAACAGTAACAATGCATTATCTGATAAATGCTGCCCAACTATGTTTATTAATATGTTTTTAAAATCTCTCACCCTCCGCACTAATTCTGGCATCATGTTTCTGCAGACACTCTATGCTGCAATACTTCTGTATTATGCATGAGTTTGGCATAATCAGTGTTTTCAGAATTTTTAAATGTTAAGTTTGTATTATCACCTATAAAATAGATTTTCTGACTACACTGCTCTGCTTTTTGGTCAACAGGTGGAGTAACAACAGATTTTAAACCCTATCACAGTACCCTACAAGTATCATTTCATTCCTGGTGCTGTTCTGTTTCCATCTTGAGCCCGAGATCCCTGATTGACTGTTGTTTTATATTAAAACTGTTAAGCATTCATCATGGCAATAAAATGCTGGTTTCCCTTCTCAGTAAACATAAGAAATTATTGCAATATTTCTAATTTTTTATGACTATAACAGTTTTAAAATAGACATTTTAAACAGCATTTATAGAGTTAGGAAAACATACTTAGCTACCTCAATCAACACGACTATTCTGGAGGCTGATGGCTTGAGACACAGCTCCTAAAACAAAGGTAAGATGAAAAACAAGTATTATGGTTACATTGTATGTTATATTTTTGTTGCATCTGTAAAGTGGGGAAAATAATCCACTTTTAGTTTAATTCTGTATGTTATTCTTTGACCACCAACATCCCACTTTGTAAATGTATCAAATCAGGCTGCTCTACATACTTGATCTACCTTCCACGGGGACTTTTTTTGTTTTTTCTATTAACTATAACATAAAATTCCTTTGATTTGCTTAAAAGTTTGCCCTGTATTATTTCTTTACTTAGTAGTATAATTTTAAGTTACTGCTAATGAAAGTGTTTGCCAAATAAAAACAAAATGAGAAGTAGCACTCAAAGATTATTACAATTTAAAATTTAGTACATTCAGTAGCTCCTTAGACTCAACATGCCTCAATTTACATAAACTATACATGTTTAGTTACTTTACATATTTTGCATCCAAACTAGATAAACATATTAGTGGAGTGGAGGATTGGAGGAAGGGCAGGGAGTGGGGACTAAACTAATGTGCAAGTTTAATGTGTTTTTGTAATCATTAGTGGTTCTGTATGGGTTACATATATGCATTACAGGCATGTGAAGTGTCCCAGTTACACTCTTCTCTTTGATTATGTTACTTTGCATGCACAGAAAAGCAAGTTTATGTGAAGGCTGTGTCAATGCATATGTTCTGTAGATAATTTGATTTTTAAAAATTATTTTAGATTTTTTTTATTAATTTATAAAGTAATACTTATACTTCTATAGATATAAAAGTAATATCTTTAGTGGCATATTCTTCATTTTGGAAATTACTGATTAATATTTATACAAAAACCCTACCAGCTTTGTAATAAATAAAAAATTCTGACATTATTTAAAATAACTTTTACTAAAAAAAAAGGGGACTGTTTTTAAAATTGCCTTTTCTTATTATGCTTTAAGAAAACACAGACAGTGCAATAGTACTAAAAGCTACTATACTTTTGCTAACAGATTTAAGTAAAAAAAATAAGTACTTTTGCCAAGACTATAAAAAAGTACATAAGAGTAAATATCATTGCCTGTGAAGGTGGAGCCATACAGTATTGAAAAATACTGTGTAACACTTAGGTTGTTAATAAAACATACTTACTGGAAGATTATGTACATGTATCACATTAAAATCCTGAAAATGGTGATGACTTTCAAAGAGACTGAATATTTTCAAAGACAACTGTATGGTGGTTTGAGGCTTATTTATGAAGTGTCCGGAACCTGGGTTTGACTTTCAGCCTGGTCACAATGTGAACCTGGCATGCATTTCTGTATACCTTTTAGGTTTTCTACTGATACACTTTTCTTGAATTAGGTTAGTATTTACCAGTCAACTTAAAATTTATCAACTATGAATGAAGGTATATGGATGCATTTCCCGTGATGATGTGGCATCTCATAATGGGTTCATTTGTCTTACAAGCTAATGTTGAAAGAATTGCCTTCTCCTTATTGAAATTGTGTATTTTAAAATACATACGCACACATTATCACATAATAAAATGTATGCAGGGTTTGAGCACACATTTTTAAAATAATTTAATGCAGTTAAACAAGTTGATTTTAAGTTTAAAATTAAGTAGGATCAGTTTATTCAAATTATACATGCATAATTCCGAACGTGAAACAAACACCTTTAGACAATACACATTTAATCAAACATATGCACTCTTCAGACTTCTGCATATTTTACAAAAATGAGAACTTGAAGTGAGGACCTTTAACCATAACCTATATACGATAAGGTTTAAGGATTCTGATAGAAACAGGTTATTGATTATAGTTTTGTCCATAAAGTAATACAAAACCGGAGGCTAGTAAGAATTTCGTGGAACAGAGCTGAGAAAACGCCATTATTATTATTATCTTGTCGGCTTTCATCGATTCCACTACTTCTGTTCATGTACACGGACTGTGCACAGGAACTACAATGTATAATTCCAGATCAACCTATCTTCCTGGCCATTACGATCCTTCTCGTTGTCTTTAGCCGTCTATACATTTTCATTTAGCTTTATGTAAGATATTATTTCTACCGATGGAAATTAAAAAATAAATATAATTTTAAAATGCCAAATAACTGTGATTAGGTTTTACAAACTGCACTGTCCACACCATGAATATATAAAATAAAAAACAGGGATATTGTTGAGAGATTGGGTGGTCTCATTGACGCCTGCATTGATAAGTAACCACGCGACACTTACCTGTGCCAAGCTACGTCATTCAGTTGTCTCTATAATAACAATTACGTTTGTGTTTATATTACTCTCATAAAATGTGTTTGACCTACCTGGTTGTAAACAGGCTTTACACTGATAGTCTTAATACTCGCGACACCAACTTATTCCATTTCGCCTTCTTTTGCTCGCGCAAAAAAACAAGCACCACCTCCGCACTCTCCAACTTCTACGTTCATTGGTCCAAATAGGGAAAACGTCACTGCGTTAGCCCGCCTTCCCTTTTTACGTGATTGGACAACAGAGGGGATTGCCATGACGGCGTGCTAAACAGCCCTTACCACGTGCCCACTGCTGCGGATTCAAGCAAGGGGTAGTTGGGATGCAAACGTAGGCATTTCCGTCTGTGCGCTGACAAAAACTGACACAGTAAAGTGGGATGTGGTTCGCTCACATTTTCACCAGGCGGTTGGATTACTGTTACCGTAAATTACATGCTAAATTTTAGTAAAACAGAAACCGTTTTTATATCAATATTCGTATATTTCCAGAACAAATGGTCAGCCCGGATAATATTCATTCATGTATTTCAGACCAATTGGTCAGCATAAATGTTATTCTAACCGCTTTCAGATGGAGCTCTCAGTTTTAAAAATCCATCCATTCTTTATCCAACCCGCTATATCCTAACTACAAGGTGTTCAGGGGTCTGCTGGAGCCAATCCCAGCCAACACAGGGCTCAAGGCAGGAAACAAACCCCGAGCAGGGCGCCAACCCACCGTTGAGTTTTAAAATCTTTCAAGTAAAATGAAAAACATATATACAATCACATTATACGAAAACCACCAGCAATAAATTCATTTAATACAAACGTGATGATGGTGAACAATTAAAACTATTTAATTGTACCATGTTGTTGAAGTATTTTATGCACAAGGTAGTTTGGTGGGCTACACTTAATGACTAGTCACATCAACTCACGTACGTCAATGCATTTGCGATTCAACTTTATGTAGCCATGTATGTACCCCACAAAACTGATCTTCTAATGAAAAATACGACTTCAACACAGACAGTAACCAGTGTACAGCAATTGGAAATACATTTTTGAGTCTGTTGCATAAACGGGTTTGAAAATTACCTAATCAGATGAGCAGTGAATGCAAACAGTGAGGTAGGCAAGCCATAATTCTATAGCACACAAAATGAATCCCGTATTGTAGAACCCACTACGCAGTCTATCAAATCACTCATTATGGATACAAACACTTTAAAAGTCTGTGATAACGAGAGAGAAGGAGAGGGATTGGGAGTATGCACCGATAGTGTGTTGCTATATTATACATGTGCATGTAATTGCTCACAAGTTCTGCACAATTTCAAATTACACAGCTTACAGTATAACAGAGCGCACAGAATGTCATAAAAACAGGTTCGATTAGATTACCACTCCAGGAATCACCACCTTATCGTGGTGGAGAGGTTTGTGTGTCCGTATGATCCTGAGAGCTATGTTGTAGTAGGGCCTCCCAAGGCAAATTGGTCTCAGGTGAGAGGCCAGACAAAGATTGATTCAAATGCCAAGGAAGAAAGGTCTTGGGCCGGAGTGGGCTTCTTATTGAGCTACTGCCTGGTCGATGCCATGTTGCAGTTTGTCACAGAGAACAAGGGGGCTGCCTCTGTGTGGCTAAAGGCAGCAAGCGGGAGCAATCTAAGGGCTCAATGGTGGACACTAGACGTGAAGGATGCCATCAGGCTGAAGAAGGAGGCCGTTTGTGTATAGTTAGCACAGGAGACTCCCAAAGCAGCAGAGGTGTAGCAACAGACTTTTCTATAGGAAATAGACCAGTGGCTCCAAGTTCCATATGCGAGTGCAGAAAAGAGAAACAGAATAGGTGAGCATTAATAGCAGAATATATTACTCATGTTTTAGTACTAATGACTAACAACAGAGGTGCAGCATGCACAGCTAATCAGCAGCCATAGTAAGGGTATGCTAAACTGAAGTAGTCTGTCTTCAGCTGGAATTTAAAGGCTGAGACTGAGGGGGCACTTCTTATAGAAGCAGGCAGACTATTCCTCAGCTTCGGGGCCCTAAAAGTAAAAGATCAACTGAAAGCTGTATAAGGAACAATCTGAACAGCCAGTGAACACCAAATTGAATTAGTCAATCCTACTAGAAATAAATGCATGAATTCATTTCTCAGTATCCTTCATATTTAAAAAACTCATTTATTTCCCCAAATTTTTAAGATGGAAAAAACATATTTTGGATAGTTTTGTAATGATCACTTTAAATGACATACTAGTGTCTAAGATAATGCCTAAATTGCAGACTAATTCAGTAAAACTAATGGTGATCCCAACTAATTTAAATAATATAAAAATATTCTTGCGATCAGCATCATTCCCTACAATAATTAATACTTGTCTTTGAACACAGAGAAAACGGAAGTAAGTCTCATCCATCCACTCCTTTAACTCACTAACACATCTAATTAAGAACAATTAAGAACAACATCAGAGAAACATTTGGTCTAAAAGTGAGGTAAAACTGTGTGTCTTCTGTGTACGAGTGAAAATTAAGATTATGTTTTCTAATGATAGATCCCAATGGAAGCATTAGTAATAGAAATTGGTAAAGGTCCTAGTACTGAACCCCGAGGGACACCATATCTCAGTTCTATGTATAATGATGGAGCACTGTCTGCACATTTCTGTACGTACTGGAATCAATTTGATAAATAAGACCTAAACCAGGCAAAGACATTGCCTGTAAGTCCAATGTTAGTTTCTGGCCTGTGCAGTAATAGAGAATGGTCAATGATATCAAGCATTGCGCTTAAATCTAACAACATAATTACAGTGGAATTTCCTCCATCAGAGGATATCAGAATTTTTATTTACAACATATATTGGTGCCATTTCTGTACTATGACCAGTGCAGAAGCCAGACTGGAATTTATTATTAACCATAAAGTGAGACTGAAGCTGATTCTTGACTACCTTTTCAAGTATTTTAGAGAAAAACGGTAAATAATTTAGATAGAAATTGTCTATAATTATTAATAATATGTGGGTCTAAGTCTGACTTTTTAAGTAATGGTTTGAAACTGACAGTTTTGATGGTACTGTATCTAGGAAACAAGTAGTAGCTTTCATTTTAGAAATTAAAATTAAGACTGCCTATTCTGTTACAGGATTAACATTTCTAAAGTGCTGAATGCAAGTGGAGACAGGGTTTGCCAAGTTATTATGAGGTTTGCACTGTGATGTTGAGATTTGGGATCTTATACTTTTGATTTTCTCATTAAAGAAGTTCATAAAGTCTGTACTGTTAATGTCTATGGTGGTATTTTGATGGTATTTTGCACTGCAGTTCTGAATTCCCATTTGTTAAGTTAGCCACTGTTCTAAACAGCACACAAGATTATTATTATTGTTACCTATTATTTTAGAATAGTAGGCTGAATGAGCTTTAAAGAGAACATTTTTGTATTCTTTACCATTCTCTCTCCATGCAATTCAAAAAACCTGTAGCTTTGTTGTTCTCCATGTACGCTGTCATCACTCTAATTTAAAAACAAAATCTGATTTGTGGCTTCTCACTGAAACCTGGCTTCATAAATCTGACACTGTTCCCCTAGCTGAGGCGTCACCAGATGGATACACATTCCAACATTAATCTAGACATACTGTTCAGGAGGTGGCCTTAGAAGAATTCTTTATGACAAAATACAAATTGCTTCTAAAACTTTAAGGGAATTAATATCCTTTGAGGGACTAATTTTAAATGTTAAAACATGCACAATTGTAGTGCTAGTCTATAAATGCACAAATTGATGTGGAAACCTACACTTTTAGCAAATGTACTTACACTCACCTAAAAGATTATTAGGAACACCATACTAATACGGTGTTTGACTCCCTTTCGCCTTCATAACTGCCTTAATTCTACGTGGCATTGATTCAACAAGGTGCTGAAAGCATTCTTTAGAAATGTTGGCCCATATTGATAGGATAGCATCTTGCAGTTGATGGAGATTTGTGGGATGCACATCCAGGGCACGAAGCTCCCGTTCCACCACATCCCAAAGATGCTCTATTGGGTTGAGATCTGGTGACTGTGGGGGCCATTTTAGTACAGTGAACTCATTGCCATGTTCAAGAAACCAATTTGAAATGATTCGAGCTTTGTGACATGGTGCATTATCCTGCTGGAAGTAGCCATCAGAGGATGGGTACATGGTGGTCATGCACAGGTAGCCCGTGGCATTTAAACGATGCCCAATTGGCACTAAGGGGCCTAAAGTGTGCCAAGAAAACATCCCCCACACCATTACACCACCTGCACAGTGGTAACAAGGCATGATGAATCCATGTTCTCATTCTGTTTACGCCAAATTCTGACTCTACCATTTGAATGTCTCAACAGAAATTGAGACTCATCAGACCAGGCAACATTTTTCCAGTCTTCAACTGTCCAATTTTGGTGAGCTTGTGCAAATTGTAGCCTCTTTTTCCTATTTGTAGTGGAGATGAGTGGTACCCGGTGGGGTCTTCTGCTGTTGTAGCCCGTCCGCCTCAAGGTTGTGCGTGTTGTGGCTTCACAAATGCTTTGCTGCATTCCTCGGTTGTAATGAGTGGTTATTTCAGTCAAAGTTGCTCTTCTATCAGCTTGAATCAGTCGGCCCATTCTCCTCTGACCTCTAGCATCAACAAGGCATTTTCGCCACAGGACTGCCGCATACTGGATGTTTTTCCCTTTTCACACCATTCTTTGTAAACCCTAGAAATGGTTGTGCGTGAAAATCCCAGTAACTAAGCAGATTGTGAAATACTCAGACTGCCCCACCTGGCACCAACAACCATGCCACGCTCAAAATCACCTTTCTTTCCCATTCTGACATTCAGTTTGGAGTTCAGGAGATTGTTGTGACCAGGACCACACCCCTAAATGCATTGAAGCAACTGCCATGTGATTGGTTGATTAGATAATTGCGTTAATGACAAATTGAACAGGTGTTCCTAATAATCCTTTAGGTGAGTGTATTTGTTAAATTTAGTGGGATTTTGACGGATTGTCAGTGGTCCAACTCATAACCATAACGACACATTGGATTTAATTATAACTCAGAATTTCAATTCAAAATTTAAATATTACTCCATTAAATGTTATTTCTGATCACTACTTAATTACATTTGACTTAGTTTTGCCCCTACAAATACACACAGATTAAAACAAAGACAAGACATCTAGATTGTAATTCTGCTTCACAATGTATATTTTGAGTAAGGTAAGAGTAATTGTGAAAACTAATTTAGATTAATTAATATGAAATTATAATACAACCTTCAGGGATGCCTTGAATGTAGTGGCACCCCGTAAAACAAAAGTAATCCAGACACATAGAAATTCACCCTGGTTAGCACTTAAGCTCTTAATATAGTATCATTTAAGAAAGCAGCTTTACTTCGATGAGAGCAAATGTTTAATAATCAGAATTTGAAATGGGATAGATGTTTCAGAACTGGTGATATGTTTTTCGTTTTAATTTGAATTAAGTTACTATTACAGTTGACCCTGGTGGATGATCTGGTTTTCTTCATGGTCTAATTATACACCTTATTGGTTATCAAGTAATTTAAGGTTTGCGACAAGACTAAATTTATAAGGTGACCCACAACGGGTATTATGGATAAGATACAGGATAGCAGCAGGTGGGATAAACAACATCCTGTGATTTAAGATCACAAGACTGCAGTCTGGATGGTGCTGTAATCAATCAGCCAGGAAGTATTGCTGCCATATTTTGGGATAAAACAAAATATCCCTTCAAGTTAGGATGAAGATCATCTCTCTTGAAAATGCCAGGTCTTTCCCAAAAATCATCCCAGTTATTCACAAAGGTTGTATACAAGGCTTCTAGCCAGCAGTGAAGGGAATGCAATCTGCTATAAATCACATTCTCTCTATATAATCTTTGTAAGGGGCTAGACACAATTAAATTCCTATAATCCCTTTTAACCTACAAAGTCCATAAAGAAACATTATAGGTCTATTCGGGTTATGGCTCTGAAACTGCACTGTCACATTGTCTCAACAAGGAACTGACCTTTTTCCACTCTTGAAAATAGGGTAACAAAAACAGCTAAAAAAATTAAGACCATTGTAGTTTAGCAGTTCCATTTTGGACTAAGGTTGCATACTGATTGTTAGTTATGTAATTATGAATTTCATCTTAATGTATAGACATGACACAGGCAATTCAAAATGCATAAGGGAATATTAGAAAGAGACTGGGACTGAGACATACCGAGATTGGAGTCTGAAATGTATTGACTTGCTGACATCATCCTTGCAAGCGAAGGAGAATTGGCTAAGAGTTTTGCATTGTGCGTTTTACAGATTAATTAAAAATACTTTTTGTTCCTAAAAACTTTCTTTGGGTCGACTATAAGGATCTGTGCAAGAAATTTTAAAGCTTTTTTCCTTTTAGAGCATTTTTTTCTGTTTCTCTTTTTGTCAGCACAGCAGCAAAAGCTGCAGAGTTTTTGGGGGAGCAATTGAAAAGGTTTTTTCTTGTTATTTGTCTTCAAACTAATACTGGCCAATACAAACTAATTTAAACTAATACAGTGCAGTAAGCAGCAGTAGTACTGGCATTTCTGCAAGGAATAACCAGAGTTGTAGTAAGTAACACAAACAACAATTCCTTAATGGGAAAAAAGTGTGGCATCTAACTTCAAAGAAGTAAACAGAAGGCCTTGGTGGTACATAGGCAGGTGACTAGCTTTAAGGAGCTGATCAAGCACAAGCAGCTATAGGAGCAAACAAGACAGTAAGAAACCAACCAGCAATGGATGTTCAGTAATCAAATTTTTCTAGATTGAACAGTTCTTAGAGGTCAGGAAAGCAGAGCAGTTAAGAGAGTGAAAGCTTAACGGTTCATTAATACAAAGGAATAAAAGGATGCAAGGGAGAACTTTTAAGTGAGGAATAAGAGAAACGTAAATTTAGTAGATCAGACACAGAAAAGTAAAATTGACCTAATAGAAGGACAAACAGCAGGCAGTTAAGGGGGAGAATATTACAGAAGCTTAAGGGGTCAGAAGGTGTAAAATTGTAGCGGTGCCACATAGTGTTTAAATGTCAGTTCTGTGTGTGTCTCGTTTCATTGTCCCATTGACTGCGTGTATGTGTATCAGTTAATGTTGTCCCCGTAAAGGAGGACGGATGATGGGAGGAGTTCACAACCACTAATCTGGAAAGCACCTGTGTATCAATTAATCAATTACTGCCGTCACTATTTAAGGAGAAAAGAAGGAGACGAAAAGAGAGAGAGAGAGAGAGAGAGAGAGAGAGAGAGAGAGAAGAGTGGAGAGAGGAGAACCAATACGCATTCACGATACAACCTGCCTGCTGAATCATTTTCATTGCGCTTTGATCCAGTTTGTTTTTCATTCATCTGGACTGCCTTTCAACCTGCTTGCCGCTGAAGACCCCGGGGTCGAATCATCATTCGCCACACGCCGAGGAATCACGGTGAGGTTGTTCCAAACGCCGGGAAATACAAACACTACAATTGCGCTAATCAGTATTATATTCAGGACATTTATTCACGTTCGGACTCAAGTTCACGATCATTCTGTTTGCTAGTCATTTGTCGTTTGTGTGGTGTGTGTTATATGTTACGTGGACAAGGGAGGGGATTTGTATATATATTTTCAGTTTTGCTTTGGGATTGTTGGGGTGGAGGAATATTTGGGTGTGCATTTGTCTTGTGGCGTGTCTTGTCTCATTTAATACATTTATTCCTGTTTAAGTTTACATTCTGCCTACTGTGTCTTTGCATTTCAAACCGTCGATTGTGGGGAAAGTTTATCTGTGTAGAGATGCGGCTTGACAGGAAAGGTTTCTCAGTAAATTATCCAGGTCACAGGTCTTGAAGGTGTAGCTGCCGGCTGGGAATAAGGGGTCGGCTGTTACATAAGTGGTGCCCTCTCTGAGGAATCTTTATTTAAATTCGATCACTGTCTGCCTTTAAACTTTCCCAAATTGACATGTCTTTAGGGCGTGCGAGCAGGGCGACACCATTGCTCGCCTCGGTGTGATGATGGAGTAGCGGGCGCGCACGTCCACGGTCAGGCGTGTTCAGCGGTGCGAGAGGTGGTGGATTCTTTGCAGTCGCTGTACCTCGAAGATCACCATGGACCTGAGGAGGAAGGCCTAGAAAATGTCTCGCCTCTGTGGGAGGATCTGGCGCAACAAATGACCCGGCTGGAGGAGAAGATCCGCGAGGTTGCGAAATGCGCTGGCGTGAAGCAGCCTTGCGGGCTCGCATCAGCAGCTCCCAGGAGGAAATGAAAGAATACATCAACGAGCAAGTTCAACTCCTGGGCGGAAATGTGTTGTGCCTCCAGAGGCGGGATCGGCGCTGGCAAGATTCTCTTCAGGGGAAGTCAAAGGTGTCTCCAGAAGATAAGACCGTCGCCCCATCATTCAGCGCCGTCATATCTCGGGAGGGCGCATACCTCAATCGGCCATTTGTTCCTGGGGTGCGCCTGTCTTTTCCCAAGTTAGGGGCTCCTTATAATGTCGATGATGTCCTGAACTTTGTGGAGGGGGGGAGGCGTACCTGGCCGTTAACCCTCTAACCCGGAAGAGCTAATTGGGGTGATAGGGACATCCCTCTCGGGACGGTGCGGAGCTGGTGGCTGGCGGCCAAGAAGACTATTTTCGACTGGGGATCCTTTCGTCGATCTTTCCTCGCGGCTTTTCTTCCGGAAGACTACGAGACCGAACTGGAGGACAAGCTGCGGTCCATGGTGCAACTACCTTCACAAACCATCCGGGACTTAGCCTATGAATACCGGGCTTTGTGTTTGAAGTGGCGGCGGCTATGGCTGAAGAAGAGGTGGTCCGCGCGTCCTTAATGCCTGTAACCAGCGGTTAGCTGGGAGTCTCAGGGGTGGTGGGATCGGTGGAGGACTTGGTGAGGGTAGGCTCCCAAGTGGAGCGGGACTGGGGAAACTCAAAGATGTACTGGCACAAAGTTCAGGCCAGTACACGAGAAACCCAGCCCCTAAAACCACAACGAGCCAAACCTTGACGGTCGGAAGCCGATCTCGCCATTATGCAAGCGAGCACGTCCCTTCTGATCGTCCCAGTGATGCTGCGGGGGTGGCAGATGGATGCGGTGGTGGATACCGGGAGCCATCATACTTTAATCCGCTCAAGCCAGTGGGAGAAGATTAGCCGACCGACAGACAAATTAACATCTGCCCGTCCGTCCGATTTGTATTGGCGGATGGGAGTGAACAAGGCCCTGGGCAGAGTCCCCTTGAGGTACAGTGTACTCGCCACCACCTGGGATATGGATACGTATGTCCTGGAGGACCAGCACCTGTCAGTTCCGTTACTCCTTGGGCTGGATTCGTTAACCACCATGAGGATGACCATCCATCTCAGTCCCAGGGGGTATACGGTACGGGGAAGGGATATGCGAATTCATTTACAAATCCAAAGAAGATCTGGGCTCTGAATTTCTTGGATTCTACGCAGCAGTGAGGAGCGGCGCAAGCACCTCGGCGGCAGCCCCAGTGGAGGGACAACCTGAAGAGGTGAGGCCGGTGCTGAAGAAGTGGGCGAGGTGTGGGCGGAGAAGTTAGGAGTTGCCCGTGGGGTGACCCACATGGTCCACACCTTGGGCGAAGTCCCTATAAGGCACCGAGCTTACGGTTTCTCCACTGAAGAGGCGTCATTAAAGAACACCTCGATCGGATGCTCGCCGAGGGAATAATAGAACCATCTTCCTCCTCCTGCGTCCCCTGTGGTCCTCGTGAAGAAGTCGGATAATTCCTATCGTTTCTGTGTGGACTACAGGGGTTAACGAGAAGACGAGCCTGGGCGCATATCCCATGCCCCTGGTTCATGAAATCCTGGAGTCACTGCATGGAGCTGCAGTGTTCAGCACATTAGATCTCCGCAGTGGCTATTGGCAGGTGCCGATGGGCGAGGGAGTAAGAAGAAGACGGCAGTCATCACCCCTGAAGGCCTGTTCCAGTTCAATGTCATGCCTTTTGGGCTTAAAAATGCTGGGGCCACTTTCCAGCGGCTCATGGAGCAGGTTCTGAGGGGGTTGATAGGCAAGATCTGCTTCGTGTATATCGGCGCGTCATTGTTTACTCCCCTTCTATAAATCAACATCTCCGGATTTAGACACCATCTTCCAGCGATTTCATCAAGCGCACCTTACGCTGAACACGAAGAAGTGTACCTTCATTCAACCCACATACGCTTCCTCGGGCACATTCTTTCATCGGAGGGTCGCTGTAGACCCGAAGACCTTGGCCATCCGGGAGTACCCCGCCCACAGATTTGAAGTCGTTGCAGCGTTTTCTTGGGTTAGTGGGGTGGTACCATAAGTTTATTCCCAGGATGGCAGATATAGCGGCTCCCCTGAACCAGCTTAGAAAAAAGATGTCCCGTGGGAGTGGACCACAGAATGCCAGACGCGGTCGAGCGACTAAAGAGCCACCTACAAGAGCCACCCGTTCTGGCCCAACCAGATCCACAGCTCACCTTCCAGGTACAAACTGATGCCAGCAACCTGGGGCTCGGCACCGTGCTCACTCAGAGAATTAACCAGGCTGAACATGTCATCACGTACGCCTCACGAGTTTTGCGCGGCGCTGAGCTGAACTACTCGACAGCTGAAAGGAGTGCTTGGCTGTCGTGTGGGCTGTGGAGAAATGGAGACATTATCTGGAGGGTTGAATTCGAAGTGTACACCGACCATCACGCTCTGACCTGGGTGTTCAATCACCCGAAGACCTCCTCCCGTCTGACCAGGTGGGTCCTCCGCCTCCAGAATTTTACGTTCAGGGTGACTTACCGGAAGGGCTGTGGTAACATCGTGCCGGATGCGCTGTCTAGGGTATCGGAGCCATCGGGGATGGTGTGTTTGGCAGAGGCGAAAAAGATGATCCTCCCTCTGCCAAGGAGCCTTGAAGACCTGGCCCAAGCACAAGCTACCAGTCCATTCTGCCAGAACATCAGGGAAGGGCTGGAGCAACAGCGTACTGACCGGGTACACTTTGTGGACCTCCAGGGGGTCTTGTACAGGACTATTCCATCCACCCTTGGGGTCTGCAACATCAACTTGTGGTCCCGGAAGAACTCGTCCCTGACTTTCTGAAGCACTACCATGACAGTCCTTTAGGTGGTCACCTTGGAAGGACAAAAACTTTATTAAAGATTCTGGGGTTGCGTGGTGGCCGTCTGTCCGGAAAGGCGTGTGCCACCCGCGTGAAGACGTGTGACCTGCCAACAACTGAAAAACCCACCTGGTAAACCGGCGGGATTACTTCAATCGACAATGCAGATGGACCAGGAGAGACTTTGGGAGTCGACCTAATGGGGCCATTTCCTATCACCAGCTCGAGGAAGACCGTCCTGATGGTAGTAGTAGACTATTTTTGAAGTGGGTGGAGCTGTTTGCGTTAGCCGATGCAAGGGCTAACAAAATATGCTCCATCCTGAAGAACGAAATCTTCACCCGCTGGGGGGTGCCAAGAAACATCATCTCGGATCGGGGTCCGCAGTTCACAAGCTCCATATTGGATGAACTTTATGCAGCCTGGGGAGTGAAGAAAAACCTCACCACCGCTTACCATCCCCAGGCCAACATGACGGGCGAGTGAACGGACCCTGAAGAACATGATCGCCTCCTATGTGGGTGAGCGCCATCAGGACTGGGATAAATGGCTCCCGAGCTCCGGTTTGCCCTGAACACCGGTGCATGAAGCCACAGGTGAGGCGCCTGCTTTGGTTGCGCTGGGCAGACAGCTTAAGGGCCCACTCGACCGACTCCTTCCCAGCACCCCTAGTCCAGAAACCACCAGTTACAATAATTTGGTTAAGGTAGAGGGTTTCGGCGGAGAATCCAAGGGAGGTTGGTGAGTTCGACATCCAGACACGCCAAGCTGTATAATGCCCGCGGAGGGAAGCGCACTTCCAGCCGGGTGATTTGGTCTGGATTAGAGCTCACCATCTCTCAGATGCCAGCAGAAAATTCTCCGCCAAGCTAGCGCCTAAATGGTTAGGTCCAGCTAAAATCATTCATCAAACAGGTCCAGTCAATTTCCAGATCCAAAGGGGTATCGGGCTGCCTCCAAGTTAGACACCACCCAGGTGGCCAACCTCAAGCCGTACGCCGGCCCTCCCTTGTCCAAGGTTGGGGGGGGGGAATGTAGCGGTGCCACATAGTTAGTGTTTAAATGTCAGTTCTGTGTGTGTCTCGTTTCATTGTCCCATTGACTGCGTGTATGTGTATCAGTTAATGTTGTCCCCGTAAGGAGGACGGATGATGGGAGGAGTCCACAACCACTAATCTGGAAAGCACCTGTGTATCAATTAATCAATTACTGCCGTCACTATTTAAGGAGAAAAGAAGACTAAAAGAGAACTAGCACGAGAGAGAGAGGAGAACCAATACCCATTCACGATACAACCTGCCTGCTGAATCATTTCATTGCGCTTTGATCCAGTTTGTTTTCATTCATCCGGACTGCCTTTCAACCTGCTTGCCGCTGAAGACCCGGGTGAATCATCATTCGCCACGCCGAGGAATCACGGTGAGGTTGTTCCAAACGCCGGAAATACAAACACTACAATTGCCGCTAATCAGTACCGTATTCAGGACATTTATTCACGTTCGGACTCAAGTTCACGATCATTCTGTTTGCTAGTCATTTGTCGTTTGTGTGGTGTGTGTTATATGTTACGTGGACAAGGGAGGGGATTTGTATATATATTTTCAGTTTTGCTTTGGGATTGTTGGGGTGGAGGAATATTTGGGTGTGCATTTGTCTTGTGGCGTGTCTTGTCTCATTTAATACATTTATTCCTGTTTAATTTTACATTCTGCCTACTGTATCTTTGCATTTCAAACCGTCGATTGTGGGGAAAGTTTATCTGTGTAGGAGTACGGCTTGACAGGAAAGGTTTCTCAGTAAATTATCCAGGCCACAGGTCTTGGAGGAGTAGCTGCCGGCTGGGAATAAGGGGTCGGCCGTTACAAAATACTGCAACAATTCTTGAATCCAATTTTTTTTTGGCTTAATTTTTTTTTTTTTGTTTTACCATTGTGGACCCGGCCCGGACACAGACAGGCGGACATGTTATTTTCCACCACCACACGTTTATTTACAACCATATTTACACAAGTTCAAGTGCACAACAAACCCCCACACAGTCTTGGTCACACAATGCCTTTTCTTCAGGCCGCCTCCACAATCTCTGCTCCTGCCTCGTCCTGCTTCCACCTGACTCCAGCCCTGAATGAAGGGAGACGGCCCCTTTTATCTCGTCCTGGATGAGCTCCAGGTGCTTCCCGGCATTCCCCCCTGGACACGCCCCAGTGTGGCGGAAATGGCGGCTGTTCTCCCGGAAGCTCTCCGGGTGTCCCTCTTCTTCCCCCCCAGTACTTCCTGGTGTGGCGGAAGTGCTGAGGTCCAGGGTCCCCAAGGCATTGGAGCGCCCCCTGGCAGGGACCACGGGTCCCTACAGGGTTGAGCTTCCAAGCCCTCTACCCGTGGCCCCCAAAGCAACCAGGATGGCGGCCCCCACGTGATCCCAGATGGGCGCACGCACACTTCCGGTCCTTCAAGGCGTCCCGGCCGGGTCGTCGCCCCTGGCATCCTCGACACCATTTAGATTAAATTATTAAAAAAAGTTGAGCAGTTTTAGTAATTCAAAGTCAAATTTTAATAATGAGGCCAGTGCAATGCAAGTCTTGTTAGATGTTGGACTTTTCAGAGCATGGCTTCAAAGAGCCAGTTTTCTATGAATGCTACATCTGCAAGAGATGCCAGCTGATCCAACACCTTGAGCTGAGCATCGCTGAACTGGAGGGGGAATTGGTTAGCCTGCATTGTAGCAGATAATTTGTAGGCCTGGCCTAGATGTCCTTTTGAGAGATAGGGTGAACTCCTAAGGTGGTGTGGGAGGAGATTCCAGACCAGACAGGTAGAGAGATATGTGGGTCATGGTAACAGGTGCAAGGTAAAGGGTGCACACTGTAATTGCACATCTTTTTAGTAATATTAAAAAGACAAGTTTACGGGGGGATATTATACTGATGGAGGAACTTAATATTAACTGGGATAGACTTGCAAATAGCGGGGCACAAGAGTTGGAATTTCTAGAAGTAATCAGTGACTGTTTTAATTATTATTATTACACAATTTTATTCAGCGTGCCATCTTCTTTTGTCTGGGTCAAATTTTGCAATAATTTTTTACCCACTTTTACCAAACTGATTTCTTTCAAACTTTGCTTTCAGGCAACACACATATGAATAAGTGGTGTTGGTCAAGTGTTGGACTTTTGATCAAGACCAATGTAGACAAATTCATTAAAAAACATTTTGATCAACTGATATTGAAGCTTTGTTAAATTACTTCAATATGACAATTAAACAGCATTGGTCAAGTGGTTAGTGTGTTGGTTGTTCAATCAATATTTGAAGGATTGAGACCAATGTATACAAACTAATTTTTTTTTTTAATTTTACCAACATTTCATCATTTATATAGAAATCTGGTGAAATTTTTTTTTCAGTGATTTGGCGATATTGGCTCAGTGGATAATGTGTTGAGCTTTTCTAAGGAAGATTGAAGGTATGATTCTCCAACAGACAAATGCACATTTCCAGTACTTCACACGTTTAAGGCTTCACCATAGTTAGGATTTTTGGAAATGAGAAATAAACAAAAATGAATGAATGCTATGTTTCACTTTAAGATCACAGGTTCTATTCCACTCTGTCGCTAATATCATTTCTGTCAAATCATCTTCCCACCCAAGTTAAGTATATTCTATTTTATATGCTGAGGACTGTGTGGCATTAGGGTGACTAAAAATGTACTACGATTTTGTTGGTCATATGTGACTAAAAAAAAAATTATAACCATTATCCTACTTACGTTGATCAATTTTTATACAATGTGTCAATTTCTTAAGATGGTTAGAAATCTCACTTTAACAAATCTATGCACGTTAACTGAATTAAATTCATTCTTTTATGGGCACCCCATGATTTTATTTTTAGTCACATATGACCAACAAAACCTTAGTACAAGAAAAAAATATATATTTTTCAGTTTTTAGTGCATTTTTGAATAAAATCGTGTCACTAAATTTTGTTTTATATACATACTAGGGGGTTTTGCCCCCTGCTCGCTTTGCTCACCAACCCACCCACCAGTGCTATGCGCCAGCAACTTCGCGTCCCTGTCGCTCGCGTATATGGATTTCACTTTCACCAAACAACAAAACTTTTAATTCTCGCGGATAGGCCTCTTCATTTGGAAGAAACACTACTTTTTTCCCTGATGGCAACACAAATTAGATCTACAAGCCACCGACTTAAAGTTTAAATCCGAACAATATATTCAATCTCTTTTCGCTGTTCCGTTATTTCCCCGAGTAATTTCCACTTGTTTGTGCAAATGCAATCTTTTTTGAGACTTTCGAATTTTCATACTTCCATTAACTCTAACCTGCTCTGCATGTGTACCGCGCCAAAGTTTTTAAATTTTTTATTATGTTCTACTTTGTCATCTACTCTTTGTCTTTTATTTCCGGCCCCAGGCATGGTTACATCTCTTGGCACAAAGGCTCGTCTCATGGGACGTGAAAGTGTCTCTCTGAGAAAATCACGTCTCGTCTCCTTCCAAGATTTTTTTTTATAATAGAGAAATATGTTTTAACACAGTATGTTAAAGCACCAATTAATTGATGAAGCCAGTCTAGATTTAGTATTTTCTAATAGTCAGGATAGAACTGAGGGTGTACAGGTAATTGAACCACTAGGGTCAACTGACCACAATATAATACAGTTCCCAGTGTTTTGAAAGAGTGTAGATGCAAAGACTAAAACTATTAAGTTTAACTTTGGTAGGGCAAATTTTGAGCTGATGCTTCAAAGTCTAAGGAGGATAGACTGGGATAACTTTTAAGTGCATAAACAGTCAAGGACCAGTGGAACAGGTTTTAAAGGGTTTTACATACAGTGGTGTGAAAAACTATTTGCCCCCTTCCTGATTTCTTATTCTTTTGCATGTTTGTCACACAATGTTTCTGATCATCAAACACATTTAACCATTAGTCAAATATAACACAAGTAAACACAAAATGCAGTTTTTAAATGATGGTTTTTATTATTTAGGGAGAAAAAAAATCCAAACCTACATGATCAGAAACATTTTGTGTGACAAACATGCAAAAGAATAAGAAATCAGGAAGGGGGCAAATAGTTTTTCACACCACTGTATAATGCAGGATAGGTACATACCTAAATTTGGAATTTGTAGCAATTTTAAAAATTCTGCAGTGAGTTAATAAAGAGTTGAAAATGAAGCTGCAAAGGAAAAAAAACAGCTGGATAAGGTTTATAAGACTAATAACTCCAATGTGAATTGTAGGGTGTATGAGAACATGAGGACAACCATTAGGAAGGAGATTAGGGAGGCTGAAATGCAGAATGGGAGTTTTACTGAACAGTCGGTATGGATTCAGAAGAGGAAGGTCAAGCTTTCTTAGCATGCTGGAATTCCATGAGGAAGCAGCAAAAGGATATGCTCCAAGTAGAACATATGATATTTATCGTGACTTTCAGAACGCATCTGGTAAAGTGCCACATGAGAGACTGGATATCATACTAAATGAAGTGGGAGTTCAGGGTGTTGCTCGCACATGGGTGCAAAATTGGCTCAGACACAGGAAACAAAGAGTTATGGTGTAAAGAACCTTTTCAGATTTGGCTGACGCTAAGTGTGGTGTTCCACAGGGCACAGCTGCTGTTTTTAGCATAGATAAAGAAGTTGGGTAGGATATAAGTAACACGCTGGTTAAGTTTACAGATGATAATTAAGTTAAGCAGACTGGCAGATAATCTAGAATCTGTTGAATCATTACAGAGAGACTTGGACAGCACACAGGATTGGGCAGATTTGTGGCAGATGAAATATAATGTAAGTAAATGTAAAGTATTATATGTACTGTAGAAAGTAGAAAGGTTAAGTTTAAATGCACAGTGGTCTTAAAATCAAAAGTATACCTTAAGGGAAGGATTTAGGAGTCACAACAGATTCAATACGATCAACTGTCAGACAGTGTTCAGAAGCCATTCAAAAGCCTAACAGAATGTTAAGTTATATAGCATGACTAGACATTACGCCCGTTACAATAACGGACGCTAGAACAGCAGTGCATAAACATTAGTAGGAACAGTCGATATTAAATGGCAAGGGACCTTGTATGTGGCTGTAATATGCGTCCCTGTATTGTGTGCCTTTAATTTTCTCTTGCAGTAATACTGGTTTGTATTTTCGTAAAATGCCTGTGAATTTCTCTGACTTTAATACAGAACCTCGGTTCACGACCATAACTCGTTCCAAAACCCTGGTCGAAACCCGATTTGGTTGTGAACCGAAGTAATTTCCCCCATAGGATTGTATGTAAATACAATTAATCCATTCCAGACCATAAGAACTGTATGTAAATATATATTTTTTAAAGTTTTTAAGCACAAATATAGTTAATACCAGAGAATGCACAGCGTAATAGTAAACTAAATGTAAAAACATTGAATAACACTGAAAAAACCTTGAACAACAGAGAAAAGTAACACTGCAAGTGTTTGCGCTATAGCGATACGAACCACTCGCTAAAAACACTTTTTTTTTTTTTAAGAGTTTTAAGCACAGGGAAAAAATAAATATTTGAAAAATCCGTAATTTCATAAATAACCAAGAAAAGTAACATTGTAACAATGCACGCGCACGCCTGTGTGTGTGTCTCGCATGCCTGTGTGTGTGTGTGTGTGTCGCATGCCTGTGTATGTGTATGTCTCTCTCGGGCACACACCTGTGTGTATGTCTCTCTCTCTCTGCACAGGGAATGCACAGGGAGAGACTGAACATGTGAGGCCCCGCACATGCACACTTCACCAGATGACACACACACACACACAGACACCTGGACGCACACAGGGGTTTTATTAAAGAGGATACGTAGAAGACAAGTGAAAAGAGGTTATGCTCAAGCTTTATAATGCACTGATAAGGCCTCATCTGGAGTACTGTATGAAGTATTGGTTTCCAGGGTACAAAAGGACAAAGCAGCACTAGAAAAAGTCCAGAGCAGAGCAACTATGCTGATTCCAGGTATAAAGGGGATGAATTATGAGGAAAGATTAAAAGAGCTGAACCTTTTCAGTTTAAGCAAAAAAAGATTAAGAGGTGACATGAAGTGTTTAAAATTATGAAGGGAATTAGTACAGTGGATCAGGACTGTTATTTTAAAATTAGTTCATCAAAAACATGGGGACACAGTTGGGAACTTGTTGAGGGTTAATTTCACACCACAGACACGTGGAAGGTGGTAGACAGTAAGACTTTAGGACCTTTCAAACTAGAAGATGTTATTTTAGAAGAATTAAGTGGATAGGACTGTCGAGCTTTGTTGGGCTCTAATGTTCCAATGACAGTTACTACTTCTACTACTACTACTACTATCTATGAAATCAGCACAATCCACTGCAAAATCATGAAGTCACAAGGCCGGACTGCTAGATGCTATAGGGCAAATTTCTGTTGTCAGTCAAAACTAACAAATGACACTGTTATTCTATTATTTACTGTGATAAAATGTATTTCTTGTCCTTTATATAACCCCTTAAGAGAAGTAATATTTTTATGGCATAATCTCTATTTTTACAATACTGTTTCCTGTTTTGTACCAAGCGTATGTATGTATGTAGGTAGGTAGGTAGGTAGTGAGCGAGCTGGAGGGCTGATCGCACCCCAAATAGAGACAGACGCCCCTGGGAAAACCACAAACCCTGAAACACTGACTACACATTGCTCCTTATCCTTGCACTATAACGCGTAATACAAGCCTCGCGCGGTACTCCGCCGACTTATAAGCCTTGCGCAGCACCTGTCAGTTTGGGAATTGATTGTTTGCTTTTATCTCTCTCTGCTCCTAGCGGAACTGTTATATCTGACTTGTCATGGAGCACGTTTAAGCTCATGTGTTTGCGGTCTCTGAATAAAAATCCTTCTTTTTTTCTACGACCTTTTGTGTCTCTGTGCAAATCTGTGACCCAAGCGTGACAATATATAAAGGCCGTTGTTCTTTTTACTCTTTCTTGAGGTTCACACAGCTCCTAGGAATAAAAATGTAAAATATACATTTTTAAAAAGTCACATACATCCTAAACAAACAGGACTATCAATCAAGTTGTTTTCATCTAAGGTATCAACACCTGCCATGTCATGTTAGCAACTGGGTGTAACCAATCATTTTAAAAGTTTTCTGAATTTGTAATGAATTCCTTTTAAAGAATAGTGACCTAATCAATGAATTGTATAAATATAGCGCTGAGGACATTTTTTCCTTTGTAGCAATGTGACCTAACATGTGGCTAACGTGTAATACACTTGTTACCTCTTCAGATATTTAGATAAAGATTAACGATTGACACTTTCTCTTGCCTGTGTTTTTTTTTTTAATACTTAAGTTGGAGCATTCCAGTTGGTGTCTGTATTCATAAATTTTCTTCCACACTATCAAAACCATATTTTTGACAACATCATAATTATTTACTGTGGGCATTAATTCTTTAGAGAAAAAAGCCCAGGAATTCAGTTTATGAGAAATGTTTGTGATGGGATAGTAATAACACCAACATTTGACACATCTACTATGACTACAAATAAACCAGCAAGTTAAGGATGTAACAAAGTAGGGGCTAAAGTATGAAAAGTTTTCAGGGTTGTAGCTTGTAACTCAAATAAAACTCTTTTAAAATATTTCCCAAATGGCTGAAGCTTAGTTGAGAGCTCTGTCTCTCTCAGAAGGTTCATTAACGAACATTGATTTTCACTCCTCTGTATGCTTAAATGGAGCAAAAGGTGGAATAAAAAGGTGTTTTTTGGAACTGGAGAGGACATGACATCTTCAGCTCTACAGTTGAAAAGGGAGACACTGTTAGCAATTCACCCTGCCCACATCCTAGAGAGTCAATGCTTACCTTTTTGAAGTTCTGAAGATGTCCCCTAAGCACATGTGTCTAATTAAAAAAAAAAATTAAATAGAGGATCTGAGGTGGATTCAAATTATTCTATCATGGTGTGGATGGGAGGAGAAATTGGGTAGGGGTTAATTCTGAAGGAACAGTATGTCAAGAGTGTTTTGGAGGTGAAAAGAGTGTCGGACAGAGTAATCTGGAAACTGGAGGTGATGATGAATGTTGTTAGTGCATATGGCCCACAAGTTGGGTGTGCAATGGATGAGAAAGAAGATTTCTGGAGTGAGTTGGATGAAGTGATGGACAGTGCACCCAAGGGACAGAAAGTGGTGATTGGAGTGGATTTAAATAGACATTTTGGTGAACGGAACAGAGAAGACGAGGAGGTGATTTGTAGATATGGTGTCAAGGAGAGGAATGAAGAAGGTCCGATGAAAGTGAATTTTGCGAAAAGGATGGACATGGATGTGGTGAATATGTATATTAAGAAGAGGGAGGAACATAGGGTTATGTACAAGAGTGGAGGATGATACACACAGGTAGATTATATCGATTATATCCTATGCAGAAGACTCAGTCTGAAGGAGATAGTTACAAGCGAGGAGGGAGAAGATGGAAAGAGTACTTTGAGAGGCTAATGACTGAAGAGAATGAGGGAGACAGAAGGCTGGATGATGTGGAGATAGGGAATCAGGAAGTGCAATGTATTAGCAAAAAGTAAGTAAGGACAGCTATGAAGAGAATGAAGAATGGAAAGGTCGTTGGTTCAGATGACATACCTGGGGAAGCATAGAGGTGTTTAGGAGAGATGGCAGTGGTGCTTTTAACCAGATTGTTTAATGGAATCTTGGAAAGTGAGAGGATCCCTGAGGAGTAGAGAAGAAGTGTACTAGTACCAATTTTTAAGAATAATGGGGATGTGCAGAGCTGTAGTAAAAACAGGAGGATAAAATTGATGAGCCACTGCATGAAGTTATGGGAAAGAGTAGTGGAAACTAGGTTAAGAAGTTAGGTGATGATTAGTGAGCAACAGTATGGTTTAATGCCAGGAAAGAGCACCACAGATGTGATGTCTGCTCTGAGGCCAGAAGGAGTTGCATTGCGTCTTTGTGGACCTGGAGAAATCATATGACAGGGTGCCTCGAGAGGAGTAGTGGTATTGTATGAAGTCAGGAGTGGCCGAGAAGTATGTAAGAGTTGTACAGGATATGTATGAGGGAAGTGTGACAGTGGTGAGGTATGCGATAGAAGTGACAGATGCATTCAACATGGAGATAGGATTACATTAGGGATCAGCTCTGATCCCTTTCTTATTTGCAATGGTGATGGACAGGTTGACAAATGAGATTAGACAGAAGTTCCCGTGGATGTATAATGTTTGCTGATGACATTGTGGTCTGTAGTGAGAGTAGAGAGCAAGTTGAGGAGACCCTGGAGAGGTGGAGATATGCCCTAGAGAGGAGATGAATGAAGGTCAGCAAGAGTGAATGGGAAAGTTTACAGGATGGTAGTGACACCAGCTATGTTATATGGGTTGAAAACGGTGGCACTGACCAGAAAGGAGGAGACAGAGCTGGTGGTGACTAAGATTTGCATTGCGTGTGACGAAGATGGCCAGGATTAGAAATGAGTACATTAGAGGGTCAACTTGGACGATTGGGGGACATAGTCAGATGGGCGAGATTGCGTTGGTTTGGACATGTGCAGAGGAGAGATGCTGGGTATATTGGGAGAAGGATGTTAAGTATAGAGCTGCCAGGCAAGAGGAAAAAAGGAAGGCCTAATAGAAGGTTTATGGATGTGGTGAGAGAGGACATGCAGGTGATGGGTGTAACAGAAAAAGATGCAGAGGACAGGAAGATATGGAAAAAAAGATGCAGAGGACAGGAAGATATGGAAAAAAATGACCCGCTGTGGCAACTCCTAACGGGAGCAGCCAAAAGAAGTAAAAGATATCAGGAACTGGTAAACGATACTATGTGGCTTCAGCCTTAATAGGTCATATGTTTTGGAACTGCTTACCTACCATTATGATATTGGATTTACTATTATTTCTAATTGTTTGATGGCAGAGTTCAGTGTAACATCAGATGGAATTAGACTATCTAAAAAGGAGGTGAAAAAATAAAAGCTACAAAGCCAAATCCAAGAGTCAAGAAGAAACGTTAAAAAATGCATAGGTCTAAATTAAACTAGGGGAAAAATAGCATTAACCAAACATTTTCCAACACAAAGATATTTCCATAAATATCCCAAAGCTAGGATGAGAGTATGCCACCATTTTGTATTGGTGGAGAACAATTAGTACTATGTCACCTGAATTCTTCTAATTGGTAATGGTTGTAATAACCATAAATAATATGCCTGCTGTCATGAAAAAGTGGTATAAAATTGTGGAGATTATGAGTGGAGGTGGAAACAAAATGGCATTACTATGACTTCATTGAGCTGCCTTCAAACATAAATAACAATTGAAAAATAATAAAAGTAGTATCATAAAATTACCAAAAGATGAGTCTTAGCCTTCAAAAATGCAAGATCATGAAAGGGATAAAATCATGGTGATGTCTTACACTACATTGTTAGCACAACAATTTGTTTTGCTTATCTGGAAAACACTGTATATGGTGGGGATGGTGCGCTCCTGACCTCGACTCGGGACGTTGTTGGTCGATGGGGGCAGTACTTCGAAGACCTCCTCAATCCCTCTAACATGCCTTCCAATGAGGAAGCAGAGCCTGAGGACTCGGAGGTGGGCTTCCCCATCTCTGGGACTGAGGTCACCGAGGTGGTTAAAAAACTCCTTGGTGGCAGGGCCCCAGGGGTGGATGAGATACGCCCAGAGTTCCTCAAGGCTCTGGATGTTGTAGAACTGTCTTGGCTGACACGTCTCTGGAACATTGCATGGACATCGGGGACAGTGTCTCTGGATTGGCAGACCGGGGTGGTGGTCCGCCTCTTTAAGAAAGGGGACCGGAGGGTGTGTTCCAACTACAGAGAGATCACACTCCTCAGCCTCCCTGGAAAAGTCTATTTGGGGGTTCTGGAGAGGAGGGTCCGTCGGACTGTCGAACCTCGGATTCAGGAGAAACAGTGTGGTTTTCGTCCTGGTTGCGGAATAGTGGACCAGCTCTACACTCTTAGCAGGGTCCTGGAGCAGTGCAGTGCAGGGTGAATGGGAGTTTGCCCAACCACTCTACATGTGTTTTGTGGACTTGGAAAAGGCGTTCGACCGTGGCCCTAGGGTAGTACTTTGGGGTGTGGTCCAGGAGTATGGGGCACCAGACCCCCTGATAAGGGCTCTTCTGTCCCTGTACAACCAATGTCAGAGCTTGGTCCGCACTGCTGACAATAAGTCAAACCTGTTTCCAGGGTATTGAGGGGGTCCGGTTTGGTGGACTCAGGATTGGGTCACTGCTTTTTCAGATGATGTTGTCATGTTTGCTTCATCAGACCGTGATCTTCAGCTCTCTCTGAATCAGTTTGCAGCTGAGTGTGAAGCAGCTGGGATGGGAATCAGCACCTCCAAATCCAAGACCATGGTCCTCAGCTGGAAAAGGGTGGAGTGCCCTCTCAGGGTCGGGAGCGAGATCGTACCCAAAGTGGAGGAGTTCAAGTATCTCGGGGTCTTGTTCACGAGTGAGGGAAGAATACAGCGTGAGATCAACGGGCGGATCGGTGCAGCATCCGCAGTGATGCGGGCTCTGCATTGGTCTGTTGTGGTGAAAAAGGAGCTGAGCCGTAAGGCAAAGCTCTCAATTTACCAGTCGATCTACGTTCCTACCCTCACCTATGGTCATGAGCTGTGGGTAGTGACCGAAAGAACGAGATCGCGAATACAAGCAGTTGAACGAGTTTCCTCCGCAGGGTGTCTGGGCTTAACCTTAAAGATAGGGTGAGAAGCTCAGTTATCCAGGAGGGGCTCAGAGTAGAGCCGCTCCCTCTCCGCATCGAGAGGAGTCAGATGAGTTGGCTCGGGCATCTGATCAGGATGCCTCCTGGACGCCTCCCTGGCGAGGTGTTCCAGGCATGTCCAACCGGGAGGAGGCCCTGGGGAAGACCCGCTAGAGGAACTATGTCTCCCGGCTAGCCTAGGAACGCCTTGGGATTCCCCCAGAAGAGCTAGAAGAAGTGGCCAGGGAGAGGGAAGTCTGGGCATCTCTGCTCAAGCTGCTGCCCCTGCAACCTGACTTCGGATAAGCAGAAGAGGATGGATGGATTGATTGAAAAAATGTGTAAAAATCTTGCTGGTATTTTACATTTTTGGCAATGACATAAATGCAGTAGGCTCCATGGAGTGAACATCCTATCACCCCTATCATTAGGTCTGTAAAAGAAAGCTAAATGGTCAAACTACAAAATCTGAAATAGCTTGATGCCCAATTAACTGGGACCACTCAGCATGTGCACCTGCCCTATTTAAACTAGATCCTCAGGCTTCAGTATTGCATCTTCCATCTAGCGTGAGTGACAGTCTTGAAACATCTGACCAGCAGCACTCTCCTGCAACTTATGTTAGAAGTCTTAATGCTTTTGTCCACTGATATCTGCAACATAGGCTAGTTATCATAATTTTATGTTATTATACACTTTGTAATTTGGGAGCTGAATTATGTTTTGAGCAGTGTTTTTCCTGGGTTGTGCATGTTTCCATGTATTTGTGTTTTCTTTGTATATTTGTAAGTGTTTGTGTTATTTTTGTTAATATTGTTTTTTATTCAGCTTCCATGTTCCTTACCAAGGGTTCGCTCTCTGGCCAAAAATTCAATCTGGGGAAGCGGGTATCTTAGTTTTTCTTTGTTTGACCTTCAAAGAATGTTTCTCATCAGTATTAATTTTCTGAGTTATTTGAATTTATTGTTTCTGTTTTAACCCTTGCTTATTTGGAATACAATTGAGATTTGATTGTTGTGTTGAAATCCTTCCTCCTTTAATTTTGCCTTTGCCATTTTTGACCTTTTCTTCCATTTTTAATTAATATTTTCATTTATAAAGGTTATCATTTGCCTTGGCCTTAAGTCAAGAGATTTGTACAGTTTACCCTCTCCCACAAAGCTCACTCAAATTTTTGGGGAATTAAGGTATATTTTGAAATTTTGAAGCCAAATCCCCTTTTGTGCTTATGTAGGCTGAACCAGTATTGGGGTCAGGCTGCCTTTGAGTTAGGCTTTTTCTGGGCAGGCTAGGAAAGGCCCTGGCTTGTTTTGTGTGACTTTTAGGGGCCTTACACCATTTTGCCAAATGAACACTTTGATAGCCATGAGTTAACAGAGGTGACATGCCTAATGTTACTGCATGTATTAAAGGTTTCATCATTCTGTACCTGAATTTTGGATGCCTCAGAACAAAGACACAACACATCCATGTCCAAAAGTTAAAATAATGGGGATTACAGTTATGTTTAGTTACAGCTTTCTTTTAATATCAACTTACATTAGTTATTTAGTTTTAGTGAATGTTTACTAGTTGACAATTAGGTTCAGTCCCTTTTCCTATATAGTGAATATCTTTCTGATCTGCTCTTCAAAAGAAAAAGGCACTTATTTCTTCCTCTGCAACACATTTTGAAAACTATTTGGACATGCCATTTACAAAATTATGGAACAGTTACTAACAGCAATTTAAAAAGTTTACAGCAATCAGAGGTAAAAAAGAGGAACTTTAAATGTGTGTGCACAAAAGCTAAAATAATGTCAGAATTTAACGGTGTTTGGACCCATAGCGATATTATAAATAGAGTGGATGTAGAATAATAGCAAGCAAAGTTCCATTTATTGCTGGTTAGTGACCTGGTGTAAATAAAATTTAGTTTCTTTTGACCACAATTGCAGAAATGGTCAGAATTTTCCTTTAGTTCATTTACACAAAAAACATGACTGAAACTTGTTCTCAAAGTCAAATAAATATGGTCCTAGACTAACCTTTCAATACATGAGAGATTCTTCTGAGTGTTCAATGTTTAATCCAAAACTTGGATGTTATATTGAAATGGGCAATGATATCACTGATCACAAATTACTAACAAGCGACTAACAATAACAATGTTGCTATAAACAATATTGGTGGTGCTCATGTAAGATATAACACAACATAATAATGCTAGGAAAAAGTATCACAGAAAAGCAATGTAATTACATTAACACCGTAACAGTAAAAATAAACAGCTATAAGAACAACAAATAATTATAAAACCAGGCTAGGAGCACAATACAGCCTTCATAAACAACTGAAATGATTTTCTGGAAAGACTTTGATTTTTCATGTAAGATGGCCACCACCATAATTTTTGTACCACCTGCTGTATTTAGTAGGTGATTCTGTTATCTCAGTATTGTGGCACCTCTTACATTGATTTATCTAACAGAAAGCAAATGAACTTATTAGCAACCACAGTCTTCCCTAGCCTCCATAAATTAGACATCGTGACCTCCCCACCACACACACTCCACAGGCAGGCTTTGATCTATAGAGGCCCTAAAAGGGGATCTAGCTTCAAAACTTCAAAATATATATAGTGTCACAAAACACAATGTTCCACAAGGGAGAGAAACCATAAAAAATTCTGATATGAAAGACCAATTAAGAATCTTTATGAATGCCAACATTCATAAAGGCACAGGGTGGTTCTTCATAAATGATATCATGATGGTACCTCAGCTCTTAGGGTTTCACCCACAGTCTACAAGGAGCATTGACATACTTAGTGAAATACACAATACATAATGAAACAGTTTTTAAGTGACACAACAAAACACAAATTACATAAAAAGTGACAATAATAACAAAGCAACACAATTATCAAAAGTAAGAAACAAGTCACCATAAGAGATTTAGGATACAATCACAAAATTACCTTGTGCCAACACAGTAAGAAGGGTATCCAAGCTTTTAGATAATTTAAAGAACTCTGTGCCATGTTTTTTAATGTGAATTCTATGCACAGCGTTATGCATGAGGCCCCAGGACTTCACTGCCTCAGAAACAGGCTTCACACCAGGCAGCCTAACCCAAAACTGAACAGTTTCAATGTCTGCACCAGCCCCAATTGGGCTCAGACTGTAACAGCTCAACAATGCTTTAAATGCATGAAATATACAAAAATGCTCTTCAAGGGAGAAGAAGACCATAAACCTATGGCTTGAGAAGACAAAAAAACTAGAGCTACTGCTTAATCAGCATTTTCACATGCGATTAACACCTTAAAATTTTCTGTGATTACATTTTTTAATGCAACCTAAATACGTTAATTTAATTCAATTCGTTTGGCCACGCTTCGCAGGATGCTAATGAAGCAGCACCAAATGAATTGAAGTCTATTAATAGTAGTAGTAGTTGGTCACCGATTCTTGATTGTTTTCTATGTTATTTCTTGATAATTTTCATCCGCACACACCAGCAAAGTTGCCACCTATACTGGAACATAAAATTCCACAAACCATATTGAATCTATAAGGAATACAATCAGTTCCATATTTTCATACACATTGTTTCTTATATACCCCAACTCTTCAAAGTGCCGACAACAACATGAGAACAATTCAAATCAAACTGGGTTTACAAGCAGAGTGAATGAAGGAAAGTGAAGAGAAAAAATTGAAGCACTGAGAATAACTTGTCTGTTTTAGACTTCAAATCATTTGGATGATATTGTAAGAGCCAATCTTAGAAAGTTAAAGTTTTTAGTGAAACACATGTTAATGTTTGCTTAATTTGAATATAAATTTCTTTCATAGTCATAACCTATGGTATAGTCCTTTCCCCCTATAAGTTAGTAAGAAATAGAATCTTCTTACTATAACTGAGAAACAGTGTGATAATAAGCTTAGTTGTGGTAAGAACAAGTTCCAGTAAAGAGGGACTTTAAAGACCCATTTTCAAGTTAGAAATGGGATAAGCATACAGTTTTCTGACCGTAAAAGTAAATAGTAACGATTTGAGAATAAGTTTAAGCTTATAACTGAACTTTTCTTAACATTAATTTTTCCTTTTTTGCTATTTAAAATTTTTTTTTGTGTGAACTGTTTTACTTTAAAACTTAACTAAACTTTTAAAAACGAAGATATTTTGTCTGTGGAATCATTTCTGTGCATCAGGCTTTTGTTGAATCCCATTTTTTGAGTTGAATCTGCTGAACTTTGGTAATTTTGGGAAAACGCAGCTACATTTTCATCAGAAAACTGGCTATCTAAGGCCTGACTGGAATCTACCATCCGAGTACGGAGGACACTTCTGCTCCAGAACTTGTCAACGAAGAAAAAGAACTGAATTATTCAGGAGGTACTGTGCTCTTATCTACTACCTTCGCATGATCGTAAATGAAAGCAGGGTTGCTGTACCTTGAGAAGATTTGGGAGACTGTGATATTATAAAAAGACGTCTTGGAAAAAGACACTTTGGATGAGGCTGAAATAGAAAGCCTTAAAGATGCTTCAGAAAATCATTTAGAAGGAGCGATTAAGAAACAGAAAATGACATTCACCAAAAGCTCTAAGAAATGGAATGAATTTATTGTCGCTGCAGCAGCATGGCTGAAACACGCAAACAGCCTGTTAACACACACATTTGATGAACAGCTAGTTAATCAATTCGAAGAGATGCAATTACAAGAATGAGATCGCTCAAAGTCAAAAACATGAAAGAAGTCTGCTCAGTTAAAACTTGCTCTCAATGTTAAACTTGATTTTTTAGCCCAGAAAACCGCTGCTGCATCATCACCCTCTACAGCAGTGTTAATTGAACAATCAACACTTGATAGAATCTTACAAAAGCTAGATGAACTAGAGTCTGAAAGGCAGATACGGTCACTAACTGCCTCAGGACAGCCACTGTTGTACGGACACGGTCTTATTGATATATTAGCACAGAATCAAGCTGAATGTCAAAGGACTCAAGCTGAATGTCAAAGGGCAATTATTGAAATGGCTAAATCATTAGCGGATCAAAAGATAACACCTGCTCCAGTACCTCCAACACCCCCGGCGCCGCGTGGTGAAGTACCACACAGACAGGTCCCTTTATATTCAGGTGACCCCCTGACTTATGCAAAATTTATCAGAACCTTCGATCACGCTGTAGGTGATTATATGAGTACAGTAATCCCTCGCTATATCGCGCTTCACTCTATCGCGGATTTTAAATGTAAGCATATCTAAATATATATCACAGATTTTTCGCTGGTTCGCGGATTCCTGCGGACAATGGGTCTTTTAATTTATGGTACATGCTTCCTCAATTTGTTTGCCCAGTTGATTTCATACAAGGGACGGTATTGGCGGATGACTTAGAAGCTACCCAATCAGAGCATGTATTAAATATTAACTAAAACTTCTCAATGATATAAGATATGCTTTCCGCGCGGTGCTTCATTGTTTGCTTTTCTCTCTCTCTCACCCTCTCTGACATTCTCTGCGCCTGACGGAGGGGGTGTGAGCAGAGGGGCTGTTTGCACAGAAGCTGTTTGCCTAGAAGATGCGGACGCTCCACTACAAAATATCGCTTTATCGCGGTGCTTCGGCATACTTAAAAGCACGTATTGATTTTTTGATTTCTCCTTTGAAGAGAAGATATGTTTGCATTCTTTTAATTGTGAGAAAGAACTGTCATCTCTGTCTTGTCATGGAGCACAGTTTAAACTTTTGACTAAAGGGTGTTATTTCATGTCTAGAGGGCTCTAATAATGTTAACAGTGTGGGAGAGTTTATAAGGGCTTAAAATATATAAAAATAACCATACAAACATATGGTTTCTACTTCGCGGATTTTCATCTATCGTGAGGGGTTCTGGAACGCAACCCCCGCGATCGAGGAGGGATTACTGTATTTGATTCAATATACAAGAGGACCAGCCCAAGAAATGATTGAAGGCTGTACACGATTGCCACCAGATCAAGAATATGAAAAGGCTAGAAAGCAGCTTGAAAGTTACTATGGCAACCAAGCATTCGTAATAGATACATACGCAAGCAAAGCTTTGAATTGGCCTCAAATAAAACAAAATGATGGGGAGGCCTTGAGAGACTATGCAACCTTTCTTGATAGCTGTATGGACTCCAAGACTAATGCAAGAAATTGAGCAGCATTCAATAGCAATGAAAATATCCGTACTATTCTCTCAAAGCTCCCACATTCTCTACGAGATAAGTGGCGAGACGTAGCTTATGAAATTGAAGATGAGGAAGATAGAGAGATTGACATGCATGATTTAACTGTCTTTTTACATAAACAGGCTAAGACATTTATGCATCCCGTTTATGGCAACTCAGAGAAAAAGGAAAAAACTGATAAAATTAGATCTCCTCTTAAGTACAGAAGGACAGAGTCAGAAATATCAGGAAATATTTTCACTACAAATATATCTGAAGCTGCTGAAAAGGAGACTCAAGTAATCTGTGTCAAAAAAAACTATTAACGATACATGTGCATTTGAAAAACCCTGTGCCTTTTGCAGTGGCCAGCATATCTTCGCCAAATGTAGAAAAATCAAAGAACTGCCACATAAAGAGTTGATTTTTTTTAAAATCTAAAGGTTTATGTTTTCACTGTCTCAGACAGGGTCATCTAAGTAAGAACTGTAAAGAAAGAATGAAATGTCAGACATGTTCCTTACAGTACCCAGATATCCTGAACATTAAAATAGACAGTGGAGCAGCATCTAAAGCTACAGCTAGTGTGGCAACATCTACTGAAAAGGAAACCGAGACTGGAACTTGTGCCTTTACTTGAGCCAGAGAAGAAAGCGCACTTCAAGTAGTTCCTGTTAAGGTAAAATCTAAGAAAAGTGAAAGGTATGTAGAAACATACACCTTTATACACCTCGGCAGTATAGTAACAATCTGCACTGAAAGGCTCCAGAGACAACTGAGCCTTCAAGGGAGAAGGATGCAAGTATTCCTCAGAACTATGAGTAATTATGATGACAATTCAAAGATGCTAACCCAATGTTCTGTCTTATCAGATTTACAAGTCTGTGGTCTCAATGATGTTGAATATATTGATTTGCCAAAGGTCTTCACACAGGTCTCCATTCCAGTAACAGAGAAAGTATTCCACTACAAGAAGATATTGATAAGTGGGCATATTTTAAAGAGGTACGTCTATCTCATATTGACTCTGAAGTTGATCTTTTAATAGGAATCAACTACCCAGAAATCTTCAAGCAGTCACGAATCATACCTAGCCAAGGACGTGGACCTCACGCCATGAAGACTGAACTTGGATGGGTAGTTGGTGGACCATACAAAGAAATAAATGACCTCACAAAACAAAGTGGTAATATGCCTAAACATTCAATCAATCGTATGTCAATAACAGAGATTGAAGATATGTTGCTGCAACAGTATAACACAGATTTTCCAGAGCGCAGCTGTGAAAAAGGGAGATGTCGTCACAGGAGGACATCAAGTTCATGCGCATAGCTTCAGAATCTGCAAGACTGGTAGGTGGCCACTGTTGTTTAAATTTGCCTTTGAAGGATGAAACACCTAAAATGCAGAATAACTTCTGTATTGCTGAACAGCGTGCTATTGGACTCAAAAGAAAACTGAGCAAGAATTCAGGTTTCCACGAAGACTATAAAGCCTTCATGAAAGACATTATAGACAATGGTTATGCTGTTAAAGTACCCAAAGAAAGCCTGAATTGCAATGAAGGCAGAGTGTGGTACATCCCACATCATGGTGTGTATCATCCAAAGAAAAATAAGATTCGAGTAGTCTTTGACTGCACTGCCACCTACCAGGGGATTTCACTTAATGAACAATTACTAAAAGGCCCTGACCTAACTAACACACTCATTGGCGTCCTTACAAGATTCAGAAAGGAGCCAGTAGCCTTAATGGCAGACATTAAGTCAATGTTCTACCAAGTTAAGATACCAGACAAAGACACAGATCTTTTACGTTTTCTATGGTGGCCTGAAGGTAATCTAAGTAAAGACCTAGAAGAATTCAAAATGACAGTACATCTTTTTGGTGCTACTTCTTCACCCAGTTGTGCTTCTTATGCTTTGCGTAGAACAGCCGAAGATGCCAGAGATACATTTCCTGAGGAAGCTGTTAACACCGTTCTCAACAACTTCTATGTGGATGACTGTTTAAGGTCAGTGACAACAGAAGAACAAGCAATAAAGCTGGCAAAGGACCTCCAAGCTCTATGCCTCAAAGGGGGATTCCATTTGACTAAGTGGGTGAGTAACAACAGAGCAGTTTTATTGTCCATACCTGAAGAAGACAGAGCTCATGAACAAAAGGACTTAGATTTGAGCCACAGTCTCCTTCCCACAGAGCGTGCCCTGGGCATCCAGTGGTGCACAGAAACTGACAGTTTCAAATTTCAGATTAAGTTGCAAAACAAGCCCGCTACAAGGCGTGGTATTCTGTCTGTTGTTAGCTCAGTTTATGATCCACTTGGTTTTCTAGCACCTGCTTATTGCCAGCAAAGCTTATTCTAAGAGACTTAAGCAAAGAGAAATTTGGGTGGGATGAAGAAGTAGGAGTCAAACACATTCAGAAATGGAAAAAATGGATGGATGATTTGCAGTTACTTACAGACTATAAAGTGAACAGATGCTTCAAACCTACTGGGTTTGGAACCATAAAGACAGCACAAATGCACCATTTTGCAGATGCTAGTGAAGATGGATATGGCACTGTCACTTACCTTGTCTTAACCAATGAAGAGGGCAAAAAGCATTGTTCATTCCTGATGGGCAAGTCAAGAGTTGCACCATTAAAGCAGGTCACGATTCCAAGATTGGAGCTGACAGCAGCCGTTGTGGCAGTTAAAATGGACAAAATGCTTAAAGGTGAGCTTCAAATATCCTTGCAAGAATCTACATTTTGAACTGACAGCACCACGGTGCTAAAATACATTTCAAATGAAAGCACTCGATTCAAGACCTTTGTTGCCAAAGAATCTCCGTGATCAGAGATCATTCACAGTGGAGGTATGTCACATCTGTCCTTAACCCGGCCGATCAAGCATCCAGAGGGCTAAGCATAGAAAACTTTCTCAAAAGCACCACATGGTCACATGGTCCAAGTTTCTTATTGAAGTCAGAACGTGAGTGGCCAAAAAGACCAGATCAACTGAATGATTCACTTTTGAAGATGATCCAGAAATTAAAATTGTGCAGTTAACATGACAAAATAAAAGAGGCAACCGAGCCCATCCACAAACTAATCACTTACTTTTCAGATTGGCATCGCTTGAAGAAAGCAGTGGCTTGGTTTCTCAAGTTTAAAGACATACTGTTGCACTTAAGAAATGAAAGAAAAACATTTCAACTAGAAGCCAGTCAGACTAAAGGTAATCCAAAGAACAAAATCACTCATCACAAAGCACATGAAAAGGCATAAACAGACTTTAAAACCAAGTCCAATTTCTCTAGATGACTTAGTTAAAGCTGAAACAGAGCTTATCCGTCTAAGTCAACAGCAAGAATTTCCAGAAGAATTAAAAGCTCTAAAGAAAAGACTTGTGTTAAAAGAACAGTCAAATCTATAAACTTGACCCGATCATACAAGATGGAATACTGAGAGTTGGAGGAAGACTCTGCAAAGCTGCAATGCCTGAAGAAGCTAAACATCCAGCAATTCTTCACAAGCATTCACATGTTGCTTCTCTCATATTGCAGCACATTCATAAACGAATCGGACATTGTGGGCTATGTGCTCGCACAGTTACGCCAGAAATACTGGATACCTCAAGCGAATTCAGCTATCAGAAAAATAATTTCAAAGTGCACAACATGCAGAAGATACAACGAAAGCAGGTGAGCAAAAATGGCAGATTTGCCAGAAGATCACCTAGCATCAAACCAACCACCGTTCACTAATGTTGGAGTTGATTATTTTGGCCCCTTTCTAGTCAAAAGAGGAAGAAGTCTTGTCAAGAGATACAGAGTAATCTTCACATGTTTAACAACCAGAGCTGCGCACATAGAGATCGCACATAGCTTAGACACTGATTCTTGTATCCAAGCCATACTCCGATTTACGGATAGAAGAGGACAAGTTAAAATCATGCACTCAGACAATGGAACAAATTTTGTTGGAGCAGAAAGAGAGCTACGAGAAGCTATTAAAAAATTGGAACACAAAAAAATCAGCGATGCTATGATGCAAGAACAAATCAAATGGATTTTTAATCCACCATCAGCCTCTCACCAAGGTGGAGTGTGGGAAAGACAAATCAGAAGCATAAGAAAGATTTTAAATTCAACACTAAACCAACAAACACTCGATGATGAAAACCTTCCTACAATGATGTGTAGAGTGGAATCAATACTCAATAACAGACCCCTTACAAAGACATCAGATGACCCAAATGATTTGGAACCACTCACACCCAATCACTTGTTATTATTGAAGACAAAACCTGAAATACCACCTAAACTCATTTCAGAAAATGAACCATACCCAAGAAGACGCTGGAAACAAATTCAATACATGGCTGATTTGTTTTGGAAAAGATGGACAAAAGAGTATTTGCCAATACTTCAAAGAACGTCAAAATGGCTTGCACCAAGAAGAAATTTTGAACCAGGGGACGTTGTTCTAATTGTAGACAAAGCTACACCTTGCAATTCCTGGGTAATGGGTCGAGTCATCAAGACAATGCCAGATGCCAAAGGTGCAGTCAGAAGAGTTTGTGTGCAAACCAAAACCAGCACACTGGACAGACACGTGAATAAACTGTGTCTGCTTCAAGAAATAGCCAATGTTTGAAATATGAAATTTTTAAAATGTTTGTTTGCAGTGTTATTGCTAATGATTTGAAAAGAATAGTTAATATAAAAGTAATCGGCTCATATTGAAGTATAGTAATTGTCTCTGCTCCTGCATAGCCAATTAGGGGCCGGAAATGTAAGAGCCAATCTTAGAAAGTTAAAGTTTTGAGTTAAACACGTGTTAATGTTTGCTTAATTTGAATATAAATTTCTTTCATAGTCATAACCTATGGTATAGTCCTTTCCGCCTATAAGTTAGTAAGAAATAGAATCTTCTTACTATAACTGAGAAACAGTGTGATAATAAGCTTAGTTGTGGTAAGAACAAGTTCCAGTAAAGAGGGACTTGAAAGACCCATTTTCAAGTTAGAAATGGGATAAGCATACAGAAGGAAATAAATGATATAAGGAAAGAAATAAAGGACATACACAAGCAAACATTTATGACTCAAATTGAAATAGCCGAACAACTGGCATCTACCTCTGAAAGAAAAGCAATGGCTGCAGGTTCCAAATGCAAAATACTTGGAGACAGACTTGCTGCACTGGAAGATAAATGCAGAAGGAATAATATTAGAATCGAACGTCTACCTGAGAATTGTGAAAGTCCAAACCCACTGAAATTTGTAGCTGAACTATTCTCTAAAATAATTGGAGAGGACTTTAAATCAGACACCGAGATAGCAGCAGCTTACTGCAAATGGTTATCAAATACTTCTAAACCTAGGACTCTTATCGTGCATTTCGAAAAGTTATAATCTAAATTACAATATAATGTTACTTCTTGGACAGTAACAAGAAATTATATTTGAAAATCACCACATTTGTATTTTCTCCTATTTCTCACCCTCAACAGCCTTAAACATGCCGCTTTTTACAATATTAAATAGCACTTACATAAGCAGAGATCAGACTAGGCTACTGCCAAACTGAAAGTGGACATTCAGGGCAAGCACTACATCTTTAGCTCTACAAAGGAAGCAAAAAAAGAGCGAAGAATACTGATCCTAACACTATTTTGAAAATACGATCGTGAGCCACATCCTTACCGGCTGTTTGATCTGCTTGCAAAGATACTGGTACCGTAATTATACATCCTTTTCCCTTCTTGACCACTTTTTTGCTTTAATTGCAATTATTTGCGTATATGTACAAATGTAAAGAAGACAACACATAATCTAATGCATTTCTGGATGCATTACAGATACCACAAATAGAGACTCACAGTGCAGAGGAATTGGTTAAACTTCTGGCAATCTCAGAATTAGTAGATGCTATAAACTCACTTCATAGTGGGAAAGCAGCAGGCCTTGATGGCTACCCTGATGAATTTTATAAAAAATCCTCAACTCAGATAGCTCCCCTTTTATTAACAACATTAACAGAAGCTAGAGACAATAAAATTCTACCTCAAACTTTTCGCCAAGTATTAATTACTGTCTTTCCTAAACAAAATAAGAACTTATTACAATGTGCATCATACAGACCAATTTCACTTCTGAATAACGATACTCTCCAAAGTCCTAGCTAGAAGGATTGAGAAAGTGCTTCCTTTGGTAACATCACAAGACCAAACTGGATTTATTAATTCAGACACTTAGCTTTCAATCCTTGACACCTGTGCAATGTAATATATTCACCCACAAAGCCTAAGATCCCGGAGATATTATCATCTTTGGACGCAGAAAAAGCATTTGATATGGTTGAATGCAACTACCTTTTCACTACATTGGAGAAATTTGGGTTTGGCCCGAACATTTGTGCATGGATCAAGCTACTCTATACCAGTCCAGAAGCTTCAGTTTGTATTAACAACATTAATTCAGACTACTTTAAACTAGAACATGATACCAGACAAGGATGCCCCTTGTTACCACTGCTTTTTTGCAATCACCATTGAGCCACTGGCAGTTCACTGTTGAAATGCTTAGGTGATAAAGGGGACTGGGCGTGCCCAGAGGGGACTGGGCAGTCTCATGGTCTGGAATCCCTACAGATTTTATTTTTTTCTCCAGCCGTCTAGAGTTTTTTTTTTTGTTTTTTCTGTCCCCCCTGGCCATTGGACCTTACTCTTATTCTATGTTAATTAATGTTGACTTATTTTGTTTTTTTATTGTGTCTTTTATTTTTCTATTCTTTATTATGTAAAGCACTTTGAGCTACTGTTTGTATGAAAATGTGCTATATAAATAAATGTTGTTGTTGTATTATCAGACAAGGACTTGAACAGAAAATTTCTCTGTATTGTAGTGACCCGGCAGCTAGCGCTGGCGGCATGATGTATTGTGGGTAATTTATGTAAAGTTTACTGTTGTGTTAAATTAGCAAGGCAATCGAATTATTGTTCCTGTTGTAATTTGTTGTATGTGTTTGTGTTCAACTGGTGGGATGGGTTTGGGTTATTGCCGTCCGGAGTAATTAAATTGTAAATAGTTACCATCAATGAGAAAGGTGGCTTCGTTAATGACCTTGGCAATGGCTATGCAATGAGATTGAGCTTTGTTTTCTGACTATCTGCTCTAATAAAGAGATACAACAGGACAGAGCTGTGTATTGCTAAGATTTCATCTAAGCAATGATTGCCGAGACACTCGGAGTCGTGCGGTGTATGAGACACGAGTGCTCGCTGGCTTAATGAGCTAGGTACAGCTGTGTGCATGGCGCTGGCATTCCGCTGGCCGACCAGCTTGGGGGAAGTGCACGGCTGAGTTCGGCTCTGAAAACTTTAAGACTCAACCACGGGTCGCTACAGTATGCAGATGATATGGTACTGTATATATCTGATCCACAAAATACTATGCCTGCAGCCCTAACAGCACTAACAGAATTTCAAAGGATTTGTGGTCTCAGAATTAATTTGAATAAAAGAGTGCTCTTTCCAGTAAAGTCTCAAGCACACAATATTAGATTAGACACCTTACCTTTTATCATCACAGATAAGTTTAAATACCTAGGGGTAAACATCACAAAGGCGCAAAGGGTGACCCTATAAAGACCTGAGGCAGAAGGTGGCATGGCTCTACCTAACTTTCAATTTTAGTACTGGTCGGCAAATATACAAGCTATAAAAACATGGACATAGACACAATTAGATGAACATACACAGGTCTGGTCCATAATAGAAATAAAATCCTGCAGTACTTCTTTTTATTGCTTTGTACCCCAATAAGTACAAGTCATTGCCAACACACTAACAACCCAATTGTGCTTCATTCACTCAGAATATGGAACCAATGTACAAATTATTTTAAGAGAGAGAAGCTTTTATCTGTGGCACCTCTGCACGAGAACCACCTTTTTCCACCCTCTCAAACACAATTTTTAATGTCTTGAAAACATTCAAAATTAAATCACTTAGAGATCTGTACATAGATAATGTCTTTGCATCCTATGTACAATTACACTCCAAATGTAACTTTCCAGCAATACATTTCTTTCACTACCTTCAAATTAGATATTTTGTTAAACAAAACCTTCCCAATTTTCCACACCTCCCACCTACCTCTGTGTCGGACAAAATATTGATCAGTCTTGAGGACTCAGACAACATCTCTGTAATATATAAAACCATTTTACAGTCACTCCTTTTCAAAGATCCCAGAGTACAGTGGGAAAAGATTCTTTCACTCAACATCTCAGAAAAGGAGTGGAAGGTAGCAATGCACATAATTCACTTGAGCTCCATATGTGTAGAGCATATACTTATTAAACCTAAAATGATATATCAAGCATACCTCTCTAGTTTAAAATTGTCGAAAATGCTTACAGTGCAAGATCCAACCTACGAACATTGCAATCAAGATCCGGCCTCACTGGGTCACATGTTTTGGGCCTGCACCAAATTAACATCATTCTGGACCAAAATCTTTAAATGCCTTTCAGACAGCCTTGGAGTCACAATCCCTCCTAATTCACTAACAGCTGTGTTCGGTGTACTTTCAGACTGGAATGTTATTTGTTATTTAAAAAAAACACTGAGAGTAACATTATGCAATTAAATACATTTTGGGAGCTTTGGCAAAACAATTCAGCCACCCAGTTAGCATCATTGATGCCTATGGGTTGTTCCCTGTTGTAGAGTTTATATATTCTACTTAAGCCTGATCATTTTTGAAATGAACATTTTCACTGTTACACCATGAAAGCAATTTACTAATGCCAAGTGCTCTGATAAATTGTTTAAAATTTCCCATTCAAAAAAGCAAATATTAATTGCAGGATAAAATGAATATTTCTACTTACAGAATTCAACAAAGTACTGCAATTCAAATGGACAATTTTTAGGTAGCTTACTCACAACAAGAAATACTTTTATGTATCATAGGTGAAGTCTGACATTTAGGCTTGGGTGGGACCAGGCAAACATAAAATATAATTACATATGTTTTTAGAGCCTCAACTGTACTGTTACAAATTTATATCACATCACAAGTCAAATATACAGGGCCAGCTCTATTCATTTAATATAGGCAAAGCAGATGATTGCCTAGTACATCAAAGTTCTTGGAGTTGACATTTTATTAACTAAAATAGATGTAGCGATTGACATTGGCAGGAGATGGCTTAGGGTGATGTTTGGTAGCCAGCCCCTGAATTTCCCTGCTGCTGCTAGACCCCCACTGTTCGATATGACAACCACGTACATCTTGGGGAGCCCCCTTGTTCTGCTCTTTGACCTTAGTGTGCAACTCGTGTGAAACACCAAAGGGATGCCACTGTACAATCTGCAATAATTGTTATAGCAATTGCCTTCAAGACTGTAGTTTGAGCATAAGATTTTCTGTTTTGAATAGGGAAGCAAAAACCTATAAGTAACCTATTTTATTTTTGGCAAAATAAGCACTTTCTTATTATATGAAGTTTGAAAATATATTGTGAAATGATGCAAAAAACAACACAAAACGATTTGGGGCAGCCACCCCGTATACTTAAAAATTGATTTTGAAAAAAATGGCAAAAATATGTGCAATCAGTCTTTACAGACACAAGTCCAAAACAGAACTGAGGTAACAGAAAAAACATGCCAGTTTTAAAGCCAGACAGGGGGGATGAGGTCATTGGGCCTGGAACTGGAAGTGACATCATCGTGCCCAGAACCGGATGTTATGTCATCAGAGCCAGGCAGAATTTCCCTTGGTTGGTCTGGAGAGGAAAAAGTATGAAGTTGGAGCTTTTTCTATTATTTATTTGCTTCATCAAAGAGACATTTATCATTTCTACTTTTTAAATATTTTGTCACAGTGGTATGTGTGACATGTGATATAGATTGCAATGCCACTGTTGTACAGGCAGGTATAAGTGCTGGGCACGCATGCACTACTGTTGCAGTCCTTCGTGCTAACTACTGAGAATCTGTTTTACTGACAGCAGGGGCTTTCATGTGGTGGTGGTAGTTGGAAGCATGCACTGAAACAGCGCATATGAAAGAGGAAAATACTGTAGGCAAAATATTCAACTTCAAATAAGTTAAATCTGACAAATTAAACTAATCGGTAATTGAAATTGTACTGAGTATTTTTCAATCTGTTTTAAGGATAGGCAATTTGCAAGAGATAATTACTATGTGTAGTATTTGGTGATCCGTTGTCTTGGAGTATAAAATCTTTGATTTTTGAAACTTTAGACTGCTTAAATTAAGTTTTAATTTTGATCAAAAAAACCAGGATGAACTATAAGGCAACTTAACTATAAAGGAATTTAAAGGACCAATAAGGAAATTTAACTTCAGAGGCAATTTACATTGAATGTATCCCCTTTCATATATTGTAATTTATAACAATGCATCTCTTTCACTCATTTTATAATTTAATCACAGAGAGAAAGGAAAACAGTGTGGATGTGCACAGGATCAGAGCCATTCATCACAAGGACAGCTAACTAGTTAAATGTTTGTAATGTCACATGTCCCATAACCCCCACTTGAAATTTCAACATAAATAATGGCCTGTCTGAAGGCCTGGGGAGTGAAACAACATAGGAAGTGACATAAGAGACCAAGACATGTCAGTCACAGAGAGAAAATGATCATTTTGTCTGAAAGTCAGTGAAACAGGATAACATCCACACTTGACACACTTGATATTACTGACTTTCAGTAAGATTTTTCCAAGACTATATTCAGAAATTGCGGTTTTATTTTTTATTATACTTTCTTCTATTGTTATTACTGTATTTTAATAAATACAATGTTGCTTTTACATTTCAATATTTTGTCTTTATTTCTTGAGTATTTGAAGTAAGAAAGTAAATATTAGGACTCCTGGTGCATGGAAGATGACTGTTTGCTCATCCTGCAGGGTTTATCAAGGCTTAGAGGTTGCACCTCAAAAGAAGATCAATTGCAGTAGAAGAAGGCTCCATTCATTGATAGGTGTATAATCAAATAGCACCGAGCCTTTGTGTGTCTTGGAGACACTCATATGTTTGTTAGTGCTGGTAACAGTGAGTTCTCTTGTGGAATACTGAGGTGTGATAGGCTTGAGGCATCACTCTTACATGCTCATGTGGATGGGATCCTATATGGTATATTACAGACTGAAAATGGAGATCTTTGTGTGTATCTGTGTGCATATTAATATTAAGGTACGAGAGTAGACCAACCCATAAATTAACTTGATTAGTCCCACAAATTTCTCAATAATACATTTAGCCATCCTCCAAACCAGCCAATCTAGGGCAGTGTGCAGCTGAAGCTTATCCCAGAAAGCAATGGGTACAGCCAGGAACAACCCCTGGTGCCAACCCATCACAGCGTGAACACACACCCATACACATGATGGCTTAGCATCACCAATTCATCTAACTTTTATGTCAAACCTACATGAACCCACAATCCCTGGAATCTTTACTATAAGGCAGCAAGACTACCACTTCATCACTGTACAATAATTGATTATTAAACTATTTATATTAAATGTGGCTTAACAAAATGAAGAAATAATTCTTTATTTGAGGCTTATTTTAGAAACACAGTGCCTTTTTTTTGGTGTGCCAAGCCCCCCAGGCCATCCCTTAAACTGAACTCCTGTTTTATAGTTACAACAACTATAAAAACTTAACAGTATAAAAGAAATTACCTGTTGTGATACCAATATGTGTTTTACTTTTTTTTTGCTATTGTATTTTTTTTTTTCATTTTTGTCACCATTTCATTTTTGCATTCTGTGCACACCCATTTCATGTCTTAGGATCCATTGCTTTGCTGCATTACAATGCACATATCATCATGTTATAACACAGTGACATCATGTTTGCACTTAATGTGTTGGAGTTTAGCCTTAAGAATATCCAAACTTTATGAAGAGCATTCTTCATTTTTGAATGAAAACATATTGAGAAATAAAAGTTTCTTCAGAGTTTTTTGGCTTTTTTTTTGGTAGAAATCCATCATCAACATTAGTTAAATTTAAATTCTTACAAAACACAGTAATTTCTTTCTTTCTAAAATAATATTCTGTTTGTTACTTTGATTTTATCTTATACCACTTAAAAGTAATTTAAGCAAGCTTTGCTTTTGCGCTTCCTGGCATGTTACTAACAATTTCCAATTTCCGAGTTACTATTGTTCCCTGATAATATAAAGGCCAAGGTTCTGAAGTCGTGTCATGACTATATTTTGTGGCTTACCCTGGGAATTATCTATCCATCCATCCATTTTCCAACCCGCTGAATCCGAACACAGGGTCACAGGGGTCTGCTGGAGCCAATCCCAGCCAACACAGGACACAAGGCAGGAACCAATCCTGGGCAGGGTGCCAACCCACTGCAGGACACACACAAACATAACCACACACCAAGCACACACGCCAATTTAGAATCGCCAATCCACCTAACCGGCATGTCTTTGGACTGTGGAAGGAAACCGGAGCGCCAGAAGGAAACCCATGCAGACACGGGGAGAACATGCAAACTCCACGCAGGGAGGACCCAGGAAGCGAACCCGGGTCTCCTAACTGCAAGGCCGCCTAGGGGAATTATCTAGACTCATGAAACTATTTGCTGGAATTTCTGATGGTCAACTATAAGCGATAATATCAAATGTGTATTGATTTTTTAAGTCCACGATAGAGTTAAGATCACGTCTGGAACTCCAACTAGCCTGTCATAGGCTATTATAGCCCCTCCTTTTAGAACTTGTGAGGAGATAATGAAGGATTTATTTATTTATTTTTTAATTTTATTGATTTTATTGTAATCATCCCATAAAGATAGATCAATTTTTACAAAAAATAGGATTGAAAACAAATCATCCCAACCCCCACCCCTGGGAAAGAGGGTATGGCCAATGGAGTAAAACTGATGAGTTTAATAGGCAGATAAAAAAAGAAAGAAAAAAAAAAAAGGAAATGTGAAGAGAATTATTTCCTCAGTGCTTTAAGAGCTTATTCTAAAATATTATTTATTAGCTCCTGCCAGGTTCTGAAAAAGTTCTGCACAGATCCTCTGCAAATTTAATTTTTTCCAATTTCAAATAGTATAAAACATCAGTTACCCACTGACTTAAAAGTGGAGAGTTAGGATTCTTCCAGTTTAGCAAAATAAATCTGCGTGCCAATAGTGTAGATAAATATTAAATAGTGTAGTAAAGGCAATCACAGTTTGTCCTTCTCCACTTTAAGCCCATCTGGAAGAACACCAAACACAGCTGTTAATGATGTGCTATAACAGAGGTGAACTCAGATCAGAGAAAACAGAAGCCCTCCCTGCAAAAAACGTCCACTCACATATAAGAACAACCCAGCTGCTCCAGGCGTAAAGGTGAAAGTCTGACATCACCCTGCCAATCACCTGTCCTTCAAAGAAACAGCATGGCTTATAGAGCTCACCAATGCTATACCGTCCAGATCTAAACACTAGCGTGGTGTATGTGCCCAAAAAAGTCTAACTGCATTCTCGTACCATTGCTTGTGTACTAAAGTGTCAGCAGGTATTTTTCGTGGCATTACATGTGTAATTTGTGAGCATGCCCTTCACGATCAAACAAAGGAAGCTCTGCAGTATACTTGTGACTTTATGCTGTAGGAAAATAAGTACATAAAGTAAAACTAGTAAAACTAAAAAAAAAAAAAAAAAAAGACCCTAACTTTGACAAGCAACTGACATGCAGATAAACAGATTTGAGCTGAGAAAACTGTGCGGAGTGGGGGGATGTGATAGTAGGCTGCTTGCTGTTTGCTGCTTATCAACATATTTAAAGGACAAAACACACTGATGGAAAGGTGAGAAGCGTTTCAAGGTGGAACGGATCTACGAGTTTTTCGTAGGCTCTGTTAATTCTAGTGTTAAACAGGTGTCGAAGATTGGAAGCTAAGCTAAATCCAGTTTGATCATGTGATATTACTGAAGGCAGCACTTTCTCCATCCTTCTAGCTATGGCTTTGGAGAGTATCTTAACATCATTATTCAGAAGTGAAATTGGTCTGTATGATGCACATTGTAATAAGTCCTTACTTTGTTTAGGAAACACGGTGATTACTGCGGTGGGTTGGCGCCCTGCCTGGGATTGGTTCCTGCCTTGCGCCCTTTATTGGCTGGGGATTGGCTCCAGCAGACCCCTGTGACCACGTGTTCGGATTCAGCAGGTTGGAAGATGGATGGATGGAAGACGGTGATTAATGCTTGGCGAAAAGTTTATGGTAGAATTTGATTGTCTCTAGCTTCTGTAAATGTTGCTAATAAAAGGGGAGCTAGCTGAGTGGAGCATTTCTTATAAAATTCTACAGGGTAGCCATCAGGGCCTGCTGCTTTCCCGCTTTGAAGTGACTTGATAGCATTTAGTAATTCTGACAGCGCGAAAGGTTTATCCAGTTCCTCTGCACTAAAAGTATGTATTTGTGGTATCTGTAATGCAGTGGTTCTCAAACTTGGTCCTGGGGACCCACTGTGGCTGCTGGTTTTTGTTCCAACCAACATCCATTTTTCATTGGAATCTTAGCCTAATTAAGTGAGTCGTTATTTCCCAGTTTCTGTGTTTTGGAATCAATGTAGAAATTACAAAACTAAGCTTGGTAGTTTTTTTATTTTATTTAAATGGACTAAGCAGTTATATGGGGAATATGTAATTTTTTAAAGTTGTTAACAGTATTTTCAACCTAATTTTCATTCCGCTTTTCCAGGTGCTCTGGTTATTTAATTGATTATTTTCTAATTAGTGGGTCGTTGCAGCTTTCATCATCCCAGGTGTCTGCTGTGCTGGTTGTTAATTGTCACTATTAGGGTTAAAAGAAGGGAACAAACTACACAGGAAAAAGGGAAAAAATAGGAAAACAACAAAAGCACTATAGTGCCACAACTGATGCTCCCTCAAAATGCAGGTAATGTGCTTCTACAAAAGTGTCTTATAAATGTAAAAACCATACTGTTGTGTTTTTCTGAATTCAGAATAAGAGAAGAATAAAAAAGACCAGCTAATTAAATGAGATCAGTTGTAATCGATAATTATCACTGATTGTGAATCTGGTGGGAACAAAACCTGCAGCCACAGTGGGTCCCCAGGACCGAGTTTTGGAACCAGTGCTGTAATGTATCTAGAAATGCATTAGATTGTGTGTTGTCTTTTTTAACCTCAGTAAAATATAAGGATTTAAAGTAGTCTCTGAATGTGTGATTATATTTTTATGATCAATGATTTTATCTCCGTTCGTGTTGGTGATTGCTAGGACAGCATTGCGAACTTCTTGCTTGTGGATTTGTTGAGCTAATGATAATGAAGGATTTAATCTCTAATTTGAAATCTTCTTGAGGCTGTACTGCCATTATGGTTATAGTAAACCAGTTTTCGAAATCCACTCGTTTTATATCCTGAGAAAAACCCTGCATTAACAATACCTGTGTAAAATTCCTGCCCAGAAGTTCAATTCTTGCCCATCTTTATATTCTACAAATGTTCTGTTGTTCTGTAATTATAACTCATGCAATTCCATTTTTTGTTGGTTTAATTTATTCACCCTCTGTGTCTTGTGGACTATATAATTGACTTTGAGAGTGGCAGGGTGGCACCCCTAATTAGATTACACACTACAGGTACTTCAATCAGCCTTATCAGAACACTTGAGGACTATTGAAATCCCTTCCTGCCTTTGAATTTAATCTGCACAGTAGCATTAATCTAGTGTTGAGTAATAATGGGTGTATAAAGCCCCATGAAGCTTTTGAGGCTTCTTCCTGATTGTGCCAAAAAAACATCTGAAGCTTCAAAACTTTGAAAGAAGTGAAATCTGGTGGTTTGTGGAAGTTATAGCATGCTATATTCTTGAAGCAGCCAGCACACTTGCACTTGTTGATTGCATAGTTTCATTTGGACAGGGGCACTAAAAGAACACTGTGTATTCATTTTAGCTAATGATAATAGTGTTCTTCATTAAAATACTGCAATAAATGTACATGTTAATATGGATGACAATTTTCTACAATAAAATTATGTTTAAAATGTGCTGCCCTAAAGATGTATTTTGTTGCTGTAATGAATGTTATAGCACTGATCTAGAGCTCACTTCCACTGACTGCCAATGGATTCTCACTCTTTACAAAACACTTTTAAGTAGTTAAGCTATCCTTAGAAGGACTGTTCACTGTTGACACACTAGTTGGAATCCTATGCATCTTAACAGGCTTGCAGTATATTCAGCAATCCTGCAGTTAATACTAAAGCTGCTAATTTGTATAATAAAATGCCAACTAATATTGCTGATGACTTTTTCCCTGGGATGCCAACTAATATTGCCGATGACTTTTTCCCTGGCTGATGCTACTTGGCAGTGCCATTATGATGATGTTTTTTAATACTGTAGCAGTGCACGGAGCGGGCACTTACTTTCATGATTGGCACAATTATAGCTTAACAGTTTGGTCAGCTTATGCAGCTGTCCACATGCACATAAAACTGTACGCAGTGGTGGTAAGCTCCTATAAATGAACTGTTTTCAGAACACAGAAGTCCCATATAAAAAAGGGCAGAGCAGGCTCATTTTCCATAGGAGAATGCATTCCTTTAATGTGGGAAGTGACATGATTCACATCTTCTACAACTCTGTGATGGCCAGTGCAATTTTCTTTACTATGGTGTACTGGACTGGTAACATCACTTAAAGAGAGGCCTACTGAATCAACAAGGTAATAATTAAAGGGTCACACTTCGTTATGGGATATACTCTGGACCCCATGGAGGTAGTAACAAAATAGAGATTTAAAATAAAACTAAGTGCCATTATGAACAATGCTGCATATCCTCTTTCTGACACACTAAGTACTTTTAGCCGATGAATTATTCAGCAGAAGTTGGTCAAGAAACGCTACTGGAGCTCCTTTATACCAACAGCACTACACCCGCATAATGCTTCAATGTGACTGCCAAGTCAGAGGTTTTCATTCTTTGTAAAAAGTACTTCCTGTTTAGTCATTCTAGTGTGTGTTCAAACCATAGTGCTTATATATACATGTATGTATTTCTTTCTGTCTGTCTAAATTAATTGACCTGGTACTCAGTGGAGAGAGTTGTAAAAGTAAACTGAACTGAAGTAAATTATGGCCAAAACAAATACAGCAAAAAGGAGTGAGGAGCAACAAAATATGGTAAAAACCTTTAACCTGAGAAATGATCAGACACTGATAAAAAAAGAAATTTATAGAATTTCTGAAAATGTTAATTCCAAAAATAAAGTGTGGCAATTCCAAAAAGATCAAAAAAGCTGAAGATCTGACTATGCCTCCAGGCCTGCTTTATGACGTCAGGGCACAGGAGCTATCTAGGATACCTGAAAGCAGAGATCACTATGGAAACTACATTCAAACAACTGATAAAACTGCATATAATCATGCAAAAAAATCTGTGTGCAACTGGATAATATGTCACACGATAACTGTACATCCATGGACAAACTCAAAGCATCTCACATACGCAGGTAGTGCTTTACAAGCACCAGAAAATGCAACTAAAAACTAGTCTGATCATTCAGTAAAGTTCAAATGGAGTAAAAGCCGTCATCCGCAGAGGAGAAGTAAGCAACTGCACTAACTCGATCACCCAGCAGGTGGTGAAAGCTTAAAGACGACAGTCTCCTCTAATGATTCAACTGAACGCAGAGAGCCCTGAAACCAGTGTTAATTTTGACAATATATTTTAATTTAGATTTAGTCTTAGTCTTCCGACTAAATTGCATTTTAGTTTTAGACACATTTTATTCATTTAATTATTGTTAGTTTAAGTCTAGTTTTGGTCAACAAAAAGTAAATTATTAGTAAGGAAAAGTAAATTGGTTTTAGTCAGCTAAAAGTAGAAGTAAATTAGTCAGTCAAAACCAGATGGATATATTATTTCACATACAAATATGCACAGTATATATTCTAAAAAGTTGATTCTCTTCATCTGGACATAGTTTTTTTCCCAATACATTTCATCACTCATCCAAGTGACTTCCTCAGTCTCAGTTAACTGCAGGTTTCTCCAACCTTATAAATAGTACCTTGACCTAATGGCCGAACTAGCACTATTGACTAACAATGGGCTGTGTGATCAATGATATGCAAAATTGTCCATTAAAGTACCATTCACAGAGAGTTGGGGAATGGCTGCAATCACCGCATTGTAAAATGGTGAAAGATGTACCCTTAGGCCCCCTCCTCGGTTCAGAGATGGTTGTTCCTTTTTCATGTAAATGGCCTCTTTGACTCCTTTCTCAAACCAGTGTTCCCCCCTGTCCAGGATGTGCACATCTTCATCACTGAAAGAGTGACCACTATCCTGTAGATGTAAATAGACTGCGAAGTCCTGGCCTGACGAGGTAGCTCTTCTGTGATGTGCCATCCACTTCGCCAGTGGATGTTTGGTTTCCCCGGTGTATGATTCACAGCAATCCTCTTGGCACCCAATCCTTTAGATGAACCAATTTTTGCTGTGTTTTGACATTTGAAAGCCACCAAGACCTGGTGTTTTGAAAAATTGCATCACAGCTGTTCCAATACTCCTGACACATAAGGGATCACCAAAGGTTTTCGCTTAGGCAGTGGTTGTCCTTCCTCTCTCCTGGATTGCTTAGAGCAGTGATGGCGAACCATTTAGAAACCAAGTGCCCAAACTGCAATCCAAAACCCACTTATTTATAGCAAAGTGCCAACATGGCAATTTAACCTGAATACCACCTAAAACTGAACACCAGCATAACCAAGGAGCTGGTGGTGGATTTTAGGAGGCCCAGGCCCCTCATGGACCCCGTGATCATCAGAGGTGAGTGTGTGCAGAGGGTACAGACCTATAAATACCTAGGAGTGCAGCTGGATGATAAATTGGACTGAACTGCCAATACTGATGCTCTGGCTGTCTATCTACTGAGCTTTTAGCTTAGAAAAGCCACTCATACATTAACATCTTTTGTCTTAAAAGAAAAACATAATAGCGGAGCTTTCAATGATACAAACAACTTTTTGTTGAAAGGTAAAAGTTTGCATTCGGTATGCTTTTGAACAATTAATGTGCTTTTTGCTGTTGTATGCATGCTGATAATTTGTCTAACCTTGGCTCATACTTTGTAAGCTTGAGAGCAACACATGCAGCACTCAGGTCATCTATTAGTCTGTTTCTGGTGTCAGATTTGATTTAATTCAAAGCTGAAAACAGCTGCGCACAAGCATAAGATGTTCCAAACAAAGTAAGGAAAGCAATCTCAAGTGCCTTCATTGACTTAAGATTATTTGGCAGAGAATTCCACACTTTAAGGATTTCATTTTCATAACTAACTGTGCTGTCCTTTGTCATCCCTTCGATCCTCTCAAGTGTTTCACGCAGGTCTTCCCTATTAAGCTCCGCCCCCAAAGCTTCCATTATATATTACGGGGTCGTGGATCAGTTGTGGCGATTAGCAACTCCCTGGAATAATTACAGATGTGGACGACTCCTCACCTGTGCGCTTAAGCGAGGACTGCCCGCATCACAAAGCTCCTGGAAACCGCTCCGGCCACTCTACCATAACCCCCTTTAAGCCGCGAGTGCGGCAATTATCTGTTAAAACTGGCCTTTTCAATTTTGAGCTGTGGACCCGCTATACCACATCCCTTCCAACCCCACCACGGGAATCACAGACTCAAAAGGCTGCAGTCCGTGCCGCACCCTCAAGCAGCATGTGTGCCGCCCGCCTTACCCCAGACAGGAGAGGAAGGAAGCGCTCCCATTGGGCTGCTGGGCAGAGGGGCGGGTGATGTGAGAAAAGTCCTCCGGCGTGAAGAGGGGGCGGTGAGGGAGCAGCCCGCCCGCATTCCTCTGGCTTTATAGTAACGAACTCTGTGCTCGGGCGGCGGCGTGCCCACTGAGAGGGCTCTGAGTGCCCCCTTTGGCACGCGTGCCATAGGTTCGCCACCACTGGCTTAGAGCATTCTTTAGGTGTCTTCCCTGCTTTGACAAAAGTCCAGTTGGGATAACCTCATTTACTCAGGGCGTTTTTGATATGATGTTCTTCTGCTTCCCTGGCCACTGTGTTTGTGGGTATGGTGTTTGCTCTGTGTTGTAGAGTCCTGACGACACCTATTTTGTGCTCTAGCGGATGGTGAGAGTCAAACCTAACTCTCCTCTTTCAAGTCATTGGGTAACTGAAGCAAGACGGGGAATTGAAATAACAAATCTTGTTGTGGACGGCCCGGCGCAGCAGGGGACCCCACCCACGTGCGCGGGAGTGGAGTGCACACAACCCGAAGGGGTGAGAGTACCCCACGGACCGCCAGGGGTCTGCGAGAAGGCCCTTTTTCCCTGTTGCGGGCTGGCAACGTGCATGGCAAGGGGGCAGTGGTCTTCACCATGCGCACCGTGGCCGGAGGCGCCCGGGACGGCATGGCGTCAAGAGAGGCTACACGGAGGACGTTTCCTCGGTTTGACGAGTCCGGGGAGGTGAGTGCCCTGCTTAACGGCAGCCGGCCCTTGGGGGCCGCGCGTGTTTTCTGTCTTCCAGGCAGGGGCTTCCCGGATTTGCGTCAGTGGTGGGCGCATGCCGGTCTGCGGGGCTCCGACAGCACGGCGGCAGCCGTGAGGGCTGCGGAGGAGGAGACGCTGCAGCTCGAGAGGCACTGGCAACAGCAAGGCTGCCGGCAAGCACGTCGCCGCCGCAGGAGGGGATCCAAAATGGCCGTGGACCAGAAGTCCCTCCCCCTGACAGGCACGCGATTGGATGGTGTGTCTTACGTGCCTGCCAATGACTGGAGAGAGGCGGGACGAAGGAATGTCCATCACGTGCTGGGGGGAGACTCGATTGGGCCAGAGGAAGAGGCCATCAGGAAGCTGCCGGCGTCGGAGGCTGACAGACAGGTGGACTCCATGTCGGTTAACTTCCTGTCCTTGCCGGCTGCTCTGTCGGAGCTGGAGGCGTCCCTCCGGCCCGCGGAGCAGCGTTTGTTTGAGGTGCTACATGTCCTCCGGGCAGAGATGCAGGTACTGGAGAGGAAGGCAGTCGCGTCCATAGAAGAGCTTCGATTGGCGATCCGACGGCGCGGTGCTGGATTCTCCAGCCGGAACTGCACGGCGGGGAAGGTAGGTACAGCCGTCCCCATACAGCATGAGGGAGGGTCTGCTGAACACGGCCGTGACTCACAAGATCAGCTTCAAGTAAGCAGCCCTCCGACAGTAGGGGCGGCGCAGGAGGCTGTGCACGCGGCGAGGGGAGAGTCCGTGAGGACGCTGGTTGGACACGGGCTGCTAAGTGCCCCAGGTCCCAGCGCCCTCCGCCCGAGTTGGCCGCGGTCTCACGCCGCTCTGTAGGGACGCAGACGGGAAGGAGTCCATTTCTCTTTCATAGGGGACTCAGACCGTCAAGGTGTCCCAGAGTGATAGGAGGGATCGGGGGATGGGGGTAGTGGGGCTTTGGCCCCGGCCCGGTTCCTCCAATAGATTGGGACGCGATGCTGGGTGCATGCGTCCGAGTGCTGGCCGCCCTCTGCAGGGGCAGAGGGAATCCCTGAGACCGGTGGAGAGGAAAAGAGTGCAGGCGGCGCCATGGACATGGAATCCGCAGAGAGGGTGCCGAACAGGCAAGTGCCGGGGTGCCGAATGAAGGGGGGAACGCTGCCAGTGCGTGTGGCACAAGAAGGTTGCCCAGGCAGCGGTTCTGCCCCTGTGTTTCTCTTTGTTACAGGCACGGACACTGGACAAGCAGTAGGACCCACTTCGTCGGGGACCTGCCCTCAGGAGTCGGACTGTCTGTCGAAAGATCTCTCCGCTGGTGTGCGGGTGCCACCACGGCTGGAGGAGGATGCAAGGGAGCGAGTGGCTCCGAACAAAGTGGCGTGGAGGCCTCGGAAGGGGTGCCGATAAGAGGGGGGAGCGCAACCTGTGTGAGGCACAGGAGGGCACCAAGTGGTGGTGCTCAGGTCGCGTCTCCGCCCCTGTTTGGAGAGCAGGACCGGACCTCGGCGGTCCTGGAGTAGGACCCGCTTCGGGAATATGCTGCCCTCGCGGGACGTGTCACTCCTCCCGAGTGGTCTTCGCTGGCTGTGGGGCACTGTCAGGGATGCAAGGGGCAACGACTCGGCCGGGACACCGTGAGGGACTGGATGTTGGTCTGCACCCACCCTGGATCACGTGGTGGCCGCCCCCCTGGTTGCTGATGGGGGCCACGGGTTGAGGGCATGGAAGCCCCACCCTGCAGGGCCCGTTGTCACCGCCAGGAGGTGCCCCAATGCCTTGGGGACCGGTTACCTCAGCACTTCCGCCACACCCGGAAGTGCTGGGGGGAAGATTAAAAAGGACACCCGGTGAGCTGCCGGGAGAACAGCCGGCACTTCCGCCACGCTGGTGCGTGGCCAATGGGGGAGTGTCGGGAACACCTGGAGCTCATCCGGGACATGAATAAAAGGGGCCGTCTCCCGTCAGTCGATGCTGGAGTTGGGTGGAAGAAGGACGAGGCACAAGAGGAGATTGGAGGCGGCCCGGAGAAGAAGGCATTGAGTGGCCAAGACTGTGTGTAGGGTTTGTGTTTGTGCATGGACTGTGTCTTAGTAACATTTATTTGTAAATATTTGTGAAAAATAAACGTGTGGTGGTGGAAATCAACATGTCCGCCTGTCTGTGTCCGGGCCGGGTTCACAACAAGCTAGTTAAGTTTGCAGATGATACCAAGATAGGTGTATTAAATCATTATAGAGGAACTTGGACAGCATACAGGTTTGGGCAGATTTGTGACAGATAAAATTTAATTTCAGTAAATGTAAAGTATTGCACATAGGAAGTAAAATATTTTAGGTTTGAATACACAATGAGAGGTATGAATATCGAGAGTACACCTTATGAGAAGGATTTAGGAGTTGTAGTGGGCTTAACGCTATCAACTGCCTGACAGTGTTCAGAAGCCATTGAGGCCTTAACTGGAGTACTGTGTGCAGTTTTGGTCTCCAGACTACAGCACTGCTAGAAAAGGTCCAGAGATGACTAGGCTCATTCCAGGGCTACTGGGGATGAACTATGAAGAAAGATTAAAAGAGCTGAGCCTTTTCAGTTTAAGCAAAAAAAGATTAAGACGTGACATGAATGAAGTGGTTCAAATTATGAAGGGAATTAGTACAGTGGATTGAGACTGTAATTTTAAAATAAGTTCATGAAGAACACAGAGACACAGTTGGAAACTTGTTAAGAGTAAATTTCGCACAAACATTAGGAAGTTTTTTCTTACACAGAAAACCATAAACACTTGTAATAAGCTACCAAGTATAGTGGTAGACAGTAAGACTTTAGGGACTTTCAAAACTAGACTTTATATTTTTTTAGAAGAATTAAGAGGATAGGACTGGTGAGCTCTGTTGGGCTAAATGGCCTGTTCTTGTCTAGATTGTTCTAATGTACTTTTGTTTGCATATTCGTATTCAGCAGCTAAGCAATGCTGTTTCCCATACTGTAAATGTACATATAGTATTAACTGAAAGATGCACTTCAAGTACTTCAAGCACTGAAATCCTAAATACATTTTATGTTAGTGTTAACACTAGAATCCCTGAAGCCTACGAAAAAAGTCATAATGCTGAGCCACTTTAAATTCGTTTGCACCTCCTTATCAGCATCTTTGTTGCTATCACATCCCTCCAATGCTGTTGAAGTGAGACACAAAATTCTCAGAGCTCAAGTCTGTTTATCTAGGTGTGAAGTGCCTGGAGTTGTATAGGGTAAATAATATAATTATTTGGAATATATACATTTCATATGTGTTACATGTCTACAACGATCTGCATAAATGTAGGATGATAGGAAATGCAAAGCAAGAAATGTTGAACACATAACTAAAACAGAAACTTTTTTCATTTACTGTATAATAATGACAAAATGCTGACGTGAAGTGTATAATATGTGAAGACTGAAGTCCAAATTGATAGTTTCAAAAAAGGTATAACAAAACAAGTGTGCCTTTATTCAAGAATATAACTGAAGAGAAATAAATTATTGCATAGCTGGTGCAGAGATAACAGCGGCTACTTCTAAATCATGCGTTTGCACGTTTGATCCTGGGTCTTCCCCGCAATTACCATTATGAGTAGTGAGCTGCTGTTATTATTACTATTATATAATTAAAACCTATATTTTATCTGAGCCTGAAACACCTGGCGAAAATTTTTGCTACTTGTAAAAGATATCGCTGGTGAATTATGTCTTCTTGGTATCCTGATGTTACTTGAATTTTTTTTATTCAGTTTTATTCTTGAGTAAAAGCACAATTGTTTCGTTATACCTTTGGGAAAGTGTTCATTTTATATTCCAGTAACCACTTGAAAGATATCAAATCTGTCTCTGCCTCTCTTATGCATGCACACACACATCCATGCATAAAAACACAATTATTTAAAAAAGCTATGTCATTTGAACATGTTTTGTGATTTGAACATTTTTTTTTTTTTGATCTTGTCCAGTCTACACGATATGGTGCATGGTACTGAGAATGCAGACAGACTTGTTCTTTTTGGGTACATACCCTGTCAACGTGGCACTGCCAGATCTAAACACTAGTGTGGAGAAATGCAGGCATACTGAAGTGACTTTAGCTGCAAGTGAAAGTTCTCGTCCCACTTTATGGTGCCAAGCAGAGTTGTGTTGCAGTGCAACAGTTTATTAGCCAGCGAAAGCAATGTGAAGAAGTTGTCTGTTGCTAAGGTTCTGCCTTTGTCCAAGACAGGGAACGTTTCTTAAATAAGGAGTAGCATTGCACATGCACCTGCAAATCAGTAGTTTTTCACATTTTCTGCATGTGTGTCTTTGTTTTCAAAGCGCAAATGGCACATGATAGTTTGATAGTGGTCACAGACCATTGTAAGTTTGATTGCCGGTACAATAGACAGTTTTGAGCAGGCATCAACCACAGCACCAACTGTGGTCATAGCTGCTCTTGTGAAAAGAATGGAGATCAATGCCATCAACTTAGAGAGGGAGAGGCAAGTTCTTGTACCACGTGAACATGACTGAGAGAATAAAACTTAATAAAAAAAAAAACTTTTACAAGTGGCAAAAATTTACAATGGGTTTACAGACTCAAATCAAATGCAAGTATTTATTATAGAATAGTAAAAATAGCAGCTCACTATTCAAAATGGAAAAAACCTGGGACTGAACCTGCAACCTTTTGATTTAGAGGCAGCTGTTCTTAACTGTAACACACCCACATGATTGATAAATGGACTTCGGTTTTTACATACTGACAGAATAATTTTTCTCCTTGGTTATATTCTTGAATAAAGGTGCAATTGTTTTTTTATACCTTTTGAGAATTTATTTATTTGATATGTGAACTTCAGTCTTCACACATTGTACACTTCACGTCAACATTTTATCACTAGTAGTATAACATGAACAAAGTTTCTGTTTTAGTTATGTGTTCAACATTTCTTGCCTTGCGTTTTCTGTCATCTTATATTGATCCAGATCGTTGTAAACACGGAACATACATTATGTATTTTAAATAACGAAATATTAGGTACAGCACCTCACACCCAGATAAACAGACTTGAGCTGGGAGAACTTTAGCAGCAGGGGTGGGTGATGGGATAGCAGGCTGCTTGCTTGTGCTGACTGACACATTTGCACAACAACGACTCTGATGAGGAGGTGCGAGGGAATTTAAGGTGGCCTGGCATTACAACTTTTTTCGTAGGCTTCAGAGATTCTAGTGTTAACAAATTAAGCAGCTCATTTCATCACTGATGGCGACAAGCCAAATAGCCACTTCTTTTTGAAACTTGCCTCAATTTTTAATTGCTACGAATATTGTCGTCACTGCCACTGTGCCCAATGTGCAAGTGGATGCATGTGTGGTGGTTTCACCCTGAACTATATCCACCAGTTACAAAATGGATGGATGAGCGCACAAATGTGTAGATGTGCTCATTACAATCAAGGAATGAATGCAAAGTCTGTGTTCCTTTATCAGGGCTATGTAGGACACTGTATTAAAAATGATTAATACCCCCGTAATTTCATCTGCTGAAACAAATAGGTGACATCTAAAACTGAGCGCATCCGATTGCGCTCTGAAAACTGCACAAATCCATTTCTTAATTAAATTGTAAGGTGATAAAACTGGCAATAACAAAAGCCTGTGTGTGTCTGTGTCTAGGCTTTTTTTGTCTTGTCACTAATAAGCACGTTTTCCCCAGTCGCATATTGAAATTCTCGAACACACAGCATTGCCAGACATGACTTTTGTGGTTTTTCTTATTGACATGTTGATGTGGTGCTGTATCATCACCACTGTTCAGCTTTTTTCATATGTAGTTTTTATTCATATTTTTCTCATATATTATTGTGCCATCTGAAGCAGTACTGACCTTACTATTGATGTGACATCCCTATCATCAGCACACCTACTATATAAGAAACATCACCTGGATGCACTAGGACACATCATCAGGATTGTATCCTGAGGTCATCGGGCATTTCGGGTCTCGCAACATCATACACCCTTGCTCAGGAGACCCAGCTGGGGTAGATCACTCCCCAACTTGTATCCCAGTAGCGATCCACGGATCAGCCCTCTTCATCCAAAGCCACCTTGAGGCTTTCTCTGCAGCTTCACTTGCGGATTTAATGGCCCTCCAATCTCCTTGTTTGCTGGCTGGAGGCCACTTAATCTGCTGCTGTGGAACTACTCTGCCAGAGTCAGGAGGCTCAGGTGCATGGAGGGACTGGGCTCTGTGGGTTGCCTCCTGGCCGGGCTCCTCCAGCATCTCACCAGGTCCAAGACCTGTGCGTTGCACCTCCTTCTTCCGCTCCAAACACTTTATTCTGGCCTGATGGATTTTTAGGCTACGTTGGTTCTTGCACAGCTTTCCGCACATGCATGTTATACTCGTAGTCTGTCCGTTCACATAGGTCATCAACGTTTTGTCCGTCCAATTGGAGATTTCATCCTCCCCCCATCTCGGGACCTCCTGGGGGTATCTCTTTTTAGGGCTTTCCGTAGCTTGTTGGGGTTCTTCCTCACGGATGACACAGTTTGGGATGCTAGCCCACACTGTCCCTGTTGCCGTCTTTCCGTGCTGTCAACTGACTTTCCAGTAGTCACCAAATTAGTCTTGGTTGTCACCTAGATCATTCCAAGGAGTCACTGGCTATGTCGCTCAGGCGACCCAGCCAGGGTTGATCACTCCCCAACTTGTATCCCAGTAGCGATCCACGGATCAGCCCTCTTCATCCAAAGCCACCCTGAGGCTTTCTCTGCGGCTTCACATGTGGATTTAATGGCCCTCTTCTTGGCCCCTCCTGTTAAATTAACATGGTGCATTAGTTTTAGCAGGGTGAATGTGAGTCAGAGGTAATGGTGCCGGCAACGTCAAGTCGCCACTAGATAATGTTACATATCTTGGGATGAATCTCAGGATGGTGCATTTTAGAAGACTCTCATGTTTGTGGTGTTCTTTACTGTGAGCTTCATTCTTAATGGCTTATACTGAGCTTTATTTTAATCAGCATTGTAATTAAAGGTGGTCCATATGTCTGAGCACCTAACCTCCTCCTCCTCCTCATATTTTTGACTGCTTTTTTCACATGAGAATCGTGTTGGCCAAAACAGCGGCGCAGTGTGGAGCTGGATTCTGGCAGACGTGATGATTTCGTGATGACGTCCAAACTAGTTTTAGCCAAATACAAGAGTGCATACATTTTTTAAAATTGATCCTCTGCATACAAGCTCATTATTTGTTGGTGGAGCAAGTCATGTGTAACAGAAATGTGCAAAGAGCTTCAAATCACTTATTGTCCAGTTGTCTGTTTGTAACATTTTTGTTTTGTTTAGTCTTCATCAAAATGATTTTTAAAGCATTTGTCTTAGTTTTCGTCATTAATGTTGTATTTTTATTTAATTTTTGTTTCACTTTTGTCACAGAAAAAATATGTTGAGTATTTTTTGGCTTAGGTTTTATCAACAAATTAATGCTGACCGAAATTACTGCAGTAAGGGATGAAGATAAACTCGGCTCTGTGTCAGTTGCACCTCTGCCTGTTAAGGATACATTTATATGCCGTTTATCCTGCATTATGTACAGCTAAAGGTTTTCTGGCCGACAAAACAGACAGATTCACTTGCCAAAAATGCTTAGTTAATTTAAATTTAAAAAAACCTAGTAAGAAGCTCAATTTTTGGAGCATCTTACCATTGTCAATAGTTACTGAATGGTGCAGTTCTTGATGCACTAAAAGTTTCAGTTATCAAACCATTATTTAAAAAGTCCACATAACTTAATAATTATAGACACCCTTCGAAATTAAACCTCTCTCTTTAAAATAACTAGGGGGCTTCGTCCCCTGCTCACTTTGCTCACCAACCCCCTGACCTGCACTATGCACCAGCCACTTTGCATCTCTGCTGCTCTTGTATGTGGATTTCACTTTCACCAAACAACAAATCTTTTAATTCTCGTGGATACGCCTCTTCACTGGAAGGAAACACTACTGGCAGCATGAATTAGATGATCTACAATTTTCCGACTTAAAAGTTTAAATCCGAACAATATATTCAATCTCTTTTTGATATTCCGATATTTCACCGAGTAATCATTTCTGTTTGTTTGTGCTAATGCGATCTTTACTATAATTTTTTTTTAGACTTTCGAATTTTAGTACTTTCATTATCTCCAACCTGCTCTGCATGTGTATCACGCCAACATTTTTTTAATTCTTTACGACATTCTACTTTGTCATCTACTCTTTGTCTTTTATTTACGGCCTCAAGCATGGTTTAAACTCTTGGCATAAAGTCTTGTTATGCGGGACTTGAAAGTATCTCTCTGAAAAATTCACATCCACGTCTCGTTCCAGGCTAAAAACTTTTGTCTCGTCCCAGGATTTTTTTATAGAGAGATCAGAAAAAGTAGTTGCCAATCCGCTTCTGTCTCATATTACATGTCACAATTTATTTGAGAAATGGCTTTCCGAACTGGTCATGATGTACTAACACATGCTGTAAATGACTTTCTGATATCCTCGGTTGAAGGAAATTCAAATGTAATTATGTTGTTAGATTTAAGTTCAGTGCTTGATATCATTGACCATTCTATATTACTACACAGGCCAGAAACTTACATTGGACTTACAGGCTATGTCATTGCCTGGTTTAGTTCTTATTTATCAAATTGATTCTAGTACATACAGAAATATTCTGACAGTGCTCCATCATTATACAAAGAAGTATCCTGCAGGGTTCAGAACTAGAATCTTACTGCAATGTGGTGTTCACGGTGTTCTATAAATTGTTATTATAATAAAGAACAAGAAAATAAGAACACATAACTCTTGTTCTTAAATCCATACAATGGCTCCAAGTTAAGTTTAGGGCAGATTTCAAAATCCTCCTTTTAACATATAAAGCCTGAAATGGCCAAGGGGCAAGGCTATGCTTACTTCTCTGAATCTATTATCACTTACAAACCAGAACACACATTAAGATCTTAAGATGCTGATCTGCTTATGATTCTAAGGATCATACATTTTTTTTAGTACAAGGTTTTTTTTTGTGAGCCTTTTCTTGTCTTTTTAGAGATTCATCACTTGGGGGCTGTCAAAAACAGGGCCAGTTAAAGCACACTGAGGTATTACTTGTGTGATTTTGGGCTATAGAAGAACTAAATTGTTGTGATATTCAGGTTCACAAACTCAGGAATAAAGTCCAAACCAGACCTCAAAACTTAAAAATAAGCCTGGCCATGAAAGTTTACAAATCTCCAAGCCTAAAAATCTTAGAAAGGAAGAGGAGAACTGTAAAATTTGGCAAAGAGCAAAACAGATTTTCTAATAATAATATTTATTGTGAAGAATATTCAAAATACAAACAAGAAAATAAGAAGGTAACCCAAAAATAAAAACATACCAAATCAAATCCAAAATTCAAAACCGAAACACAGCTGAAAACCCAAAAAACAGACAATCAAAAAGAGAATTTACAAAATCCAAGAACAAGGATAATTGTTTAAATTATCACAGGCTGAATATTAAACAGGCTGACTGCAGGGGAGAGTCCCAAGGCTTTGGAAAACATCTTGTATCACCCCTGTCCCAAAGGTATCATGTCCTAGTGAGCTGAATGACTTCCGGCCTGTTGCTCTGACGTCACATCTGATGAAGACCATGGAGCGGCTGCTGCTTCAACACCGGAGGCCACAGGTCCGCCACGCCATCGACCCTCTGCAGTTCGCATACCAGGAGAAGGTGGGAGCGGAGGATGCCATCATCTATATGCTTCACCGATCCCTCTCCCACCTGGACAGAGGCAGTGGTGCTGTAAGAATTATGTTTTTGGACTTCTCTAGCGCCTTCAACACAATCCAACCTCTGCTCCTTAGAGACAAGCTGACTTAGATGGGAGTAGACTCACACCTGGTGGCATGGATTGTGGACTATCTTACAGACAGACCTCAATAGGTGCGTCTTGGGAACTGCAGGTTTGACATTGTGTTCAGAAATACAGGGGCGCCGCAGGGGACTGTACTTTCTCCGGTCCTGTTCAGTCTATATACATCAGACTTCCAATATGACTCGGAGTCCTGCCACGTGCAAAAGTTCGCTGATGACACTGCTATTGTGGGCTGCATCAGGTGTGGGCAGGAGGAGGAGTACAGAAAGTTAATCAAAGACTTTGTTAAATGGTGCGACTCAAACCACTTACACCTTAACACCAGCAAGACCAAGGAGCTGGTGGTGGATTTTAGGAGGCCCAGGCCCCTCATGGACCCTGTGATCATCAGAGGTGACTGTGTGCAGAGGGTGCAGACCTTTAAATATCTGGGAGTGCAGCTGGATGACAAATTGGACTGGACTGCCAATACTGATGCTCTATGTAAGAAAGGTCAGAGCAGACTATACTTTCTGAGAAGGTTGGCATCCTTCAACATCTGCAGTAAGATGCTGCAGATGTTCTACCAGACGGTTGTGGTGAGTGCCCTCTTCTACGCGGTGGTGTGCTAGGGTGGCAGCATAAAGATGAAAGACGCCTCACGCCTGGACAAACTTGTTAAGAAGGCAGGCTGTATTGTAGGAGTAAAGTTGGACAGTTTAACATCTGTGGCAGAGCGACGGGCATTAAGCAAACTCCTGTCAATCATGAATAATCCACTGCATCCACTGAACAGTGACATCTCCAGGCAGAGGAGTAGCTTCAGTGACAGACTTTTGTCACTGTCTTGCTCCACTGACAGACTGAGGAGATCGTTCCTCCCCCACACTATGCGACTCTTCAATTCCACCGGAGTAAATGCTAACATTAATTTTTATTTTTTTCATTTTTATTACTATTTAATTTAATATTGTTTCTTTGTATCAGTATACTGCTGCTGTATTATGTGAATTTCCCCTTGGGATTAATAAAGTATCTATTTATCTATCTATCTATCAACTTCAACATTAACATACAAAAAACTAGGACAGTAATTGACAGAATAAGAAGATAAGGAAAAAATTATTAACAAACAAGAAAGCAATGGTTATAATATACTGCAATATAACAAAAGACCATAGAAACATATTCAATAATATAAAACATACAATAACTAATAAAAAACATGAGTATATATGTCGTGATATGCCCCCTCGGGTGGGAAATACAGTCAAAACCCCGACTAGACACAAAAAAAGGCCTTGAAATTTTTTTTTTTTTTTTTAAATACTAGGGGGCTCCGCCCCCACTTACTTCACTCGCCAACCCATTTGTTTGGTTAATCGGATAAACAATTTTAAAAGCTTTTGCTTTTTCTTTGGAATCGTTGCTTTAACTTGTGCGGGACCACAGATTCTAATAGTGTATGGTCCATTGTGCACTGAATGATGCAAAGTCGAAAAGACTTTGTTTTCCACTCTTTGCTTTTATTTCTGACCTCGATTTGTCCAGCTATTTTTTCCATTACACCTGGATCTGATGATTTATTACCTTTTGTTTGTGTTAATGCGATCTTTACTATCTTTTTTTTTTGATACTGTAGCGACTGACGTAATAAGGTGTCACAAAAGTTCTACTTTAAAAATCAGCGACTTCGTAACCCAAAACACAATTTTCTAGCACCCTATCCAACCCCTCCTCCCACGGGTCTCGCCTCCCCCTTACCGCATCAATCAGTACCCCGCTATCAGTCTTCCGTGCTGTACTCCACCCTCTCTCAATCTGACCTAACAGTCACTTGAAAACAAAAAAGGCTTCAACTTGGCCTGGACGCTACAATACTTTTGAATTTTACTGCTTTCATATTCTGTACCTTTCTCTGCATGTGTATCACGCCATCGTTTGTTTGAACCTTTCGAATTCCACTGCTTTCATAATCTCTTATCTGCCTTTTTTTCTCTCCAGCGCTTTTGGGTCTCTTTTCTCCACGCTGCTCTTTCTTCTTTGCTGAGAGCACAGGATCTGTGTGTGCTATGTGCTTTTACATGACTGAGTGTTTTGCTGGCTCTCCATGCTCTTATTTGATAAGAGGGGCGTGTATTGCAAGAATCTCATGTTTCACGTCCCCACGAGACGGCCCTGAGACAATCTCTTGGCACCAAGTCTCATGTTTACGTTCCCTGCGAGATGGTCTGTGGCCAGTCTTTTTTGTCTCGCAGGTCTTTTAAATGTCAGGATTTTTTCTTTTTATAATAGAGAGAAAAGTTTTAACAAAAGGCTTTGCAATGCACGAAGCTCCTAAGAACACAAAGGAATTGCCTGAAAAGGCAAGGCAATCTACAGTAACCAAAGTCTGATTACAGAATCCAAAGTCAAAAATAGAGCACAGGTTCAAAAATCCAGGAATTCAGAAGGAATAGTAAGACAGCAAAAACACAAATGACACTCCACTCCCTAGCATGTTCAAAACGAACCATCAGGAACTATGGAAGGCTCTCCAATATACAGGGTGGAAGGCAGTTCCTGGTGGCGATTTTCAGGTGGCCGCACCCTTTAGGGAACCACCCACAAAATGCATGCGACATAATATACTCCAGTTCCACTTACAAATAAACAGAAAGAAAAATATAGATAATAAACAAAATAAACATTAATACAAGTAATTCTCCAGATCTTTCCTCTTCCCCCTTGATTCTTCCATATTTGCATCACACAAGTTTCTTACAAATACATAACTCACAAACTTGATCCGGCAATTTAATGAATCCCTTCTCACAAAATCCAGAGCTGTAGATTTACAATTTCATACTATGACTTAACCTGAGAAATCACTGAAGTAACAAGACCTTGTCCTTAAAAGAAAAATTTTTGTCAGGATCTTCTGCTTTTTATAGAAGAATAAAGTACTACATACAACAATTTATTTAAACACTCTTCATTACATGTGCACAGCTATATAAATATAAAACGTCAATGAATACAAGTAAAACATAAATTAATCTTAAATATCTTAAAATTATTTAATACCATATGAAACAATACTAGATATGAAACATAATACTTGTAAGAATTACATGTTTCATAATGGTAATAAATGAAACAGAAATGTATGGCCAGTGCACTGTTAAAACTTTCAGTCTGGCCCACAACAGTTTTCCCAGGATGGCAAAGCAATTTATGTGATTAGAGTATTATAATGTCTCATCATAGATTATACAAACAATGCAGAGATAAACAATGTTATATTTACATAGTTTATCTTCAAAATAGATCAATGTGGATAATGAACAATATAATTTCTTAGCTTTGCCTAAACAAAGGTAACAGCTTTAGCCAGTGGCGTAGCTAGCTTGCTGAAGGCCCCTGTACAGCACACTGAGGTGGGCCACTCTTATCTGGCATAACTGTTAGTAATTTATTTGCAACTAGATCCTTGGGGCCAGCTGGGAAGTGGTGTCCACAAACGTGACACTATGGAATTTGTAGTAACTTTTCAATTGCTTTATTACAGTTGCTGTAACTTAGCAAAAATAAATTAAATCATGGGAATGCTATGTGGGAGGTGAGGGTAGTAGTAGTAGTACATAAATATATGTAAGATGTGGACCCAGTTGCTTTTCCAAGACAACTTTGTGAAGGAAAACTATTAAAATAGAAGGTAAGCTAGAAAGTAGAAACTGCAGTGCTATAAAATGAAACAATTTCAATTTGTAACAAATTAAAATGACAACACTGGCTGACAGGAAACTACTACACAATCAATCTATTTTACACAAGTTCTGAGAAAATGGACACCATAACGTAAGATGTCAATGGTTCCAAGAAATTTGCCTTCTTGGTAGGAAAATGCTTTGTCATATATATTTTTTGTTTGTCTTTAGTAGTTTCTCCATTTTTAACGGTTTTAGCAAATATCACCTGATCTGAAGCCATTGTATCACTACTTCCATAGTTGCAACCATTTCACTCACTGCACTGTCTGCATAACCTGCTTGCAACCATTGCATTGATTCACCGGCATCAGCATTCTCAGTTTCTACCGCTGGCCCTTGTTCAGTTTTGAGAAAGGTATAAATCTTGGTAAGCTTAGCGTTTTTCAGTTCCTGTTGCAGGAGTGCCTTATGTTTAGTAGCACCACTCTTATAGTGTTTGCCGGATCCGCTGCTACTGACACAACATGGTGTCTGTCATCTGGTGAGAGTATAAAAAGCCTCAAATTGTTCAAATATTCGGCATTTGCCAACTAAAGGGGACCATAACTTAACAACAGAATTGCTTTGATTTACTGTTTACGGGTTCAAATTTTTAAAACTGTTGACATCAAATCAAAGTACAAA